>NC_088874.1:5949588-6168598 GCF_032884065.1 Artemia franciscana | reverse complement strand
TAACCAAAGAAATATAGTTTATTTTTAAAAATACTAGGAGTAAACAATTTTTGGTTCTTTTTAATGGCCTATTATCTCCAACAGAAAAAAACAGTCAGATTTTAAAATGCATAATCATTTGTTTCTCCAGAAATTGATTTTCCTTGTCTGTCTAGATTTGTCGCTCCTTATTAATAGACGGAACCCTTAGTTGATCCAGTTTTAAGATGGCATATTTATTTTCCTCTCAAGAATAAAAGATTATGGTGATTCGCATACGAAAATACATAACAAAAAATAAACGAATGGAATTTCAGCAGAGTTTTTCTTCCCCGAATTGTAGGACCAGGGATGCTAGTAGGGGGACCAAGGGATGCTAGAATTAGTTTAAAACGTCTAAGAATCGGAAAATGAGAATATTCCTTGAAAAAGCTCCTGGTAAAATTTGTCTCTTCCCCCCTAAAGAATTTACTGGCTGTTCTCATGTATTGGACAGTAATCTTTCGTTTTATTTTTGTGTCAACTCTAACTTATTATTACTCTAATTCTAGCGTATAAATCTTAAACGAATTCATAAACGAATATTTCTTTTCAAATAAAAGTAAAGAGCAACATCAAAATTAAAACAAAAAGAAATAATTTTATAAATGATTAGGGGCTGTCCCCTCTTCAACTTGCCACGCTTTATGCTAAGATTTTACAGGGTTATGCTGAAAATATTTATAGGTGCAACCAAGGCCATATCCAGGATTTTTGTTAAGGTGGTTTTAAAAACGAAAAACTTACAAAGAGCAACAAAAATTTCTTTGTATGTATGTTTCTTGTTTTTTACGAGTCGGGCAATTATAGGTAATTGTTAATTATTCAGAACACACCCAAGAAGTGAGGTTAGGTTAATCCCAATGAAATATACCGAAATGTGATGAAAATATAATACTTTATTTTCAAAATTATAGGAACTACAGCAGAAAATTACGGAAAGCAGGCCGCCCATATCGCATTATATTAAATACCTAACCTAAGATAACCCCTAGCCATCTTTATATATAAAATATTTAATTGAAATATAGCTACATCTTAGTTGTTCTCACACAAAATAAGCAAATCATAACCGATTGCAGAGAGGCAAACCGGTTTTTGTCAATCTTACAGAGCGAAGTTCTTGAGTATGTCTGGAATAATCAATAAGTAGTTTTTTGGGGGGGAGGGAGAGAGAGTTGAGCCAAGTATCTCCATCCCTCAGATATGGGCCTGTATGCAAGAGATGTACTACCGATTGCTTTTAAAACATTACAACAGAAAGTTGCATTGTTTCAAGCAATTCCACATGTTTTTTTGTTGTTTATTTGCTTATTTTGAGTGTTTGTTTCTTTTCTCTTGCGCTCCACTTTTTTTCTTGCGGATTATAAAAAAATTGTTTTTACATCAAAGAATCCCACCATTTTCGAATCTATTTTTTTATATATTGTTTTTCTTCTTTTTATTCTATTCCAATTATCAGTGAACTTGTTTTAAAGTATTTGGGACAAAACTCAAACTGTCGCTAAACACAGAACAAATCTTAATCTTAACTACTAAATGCTAATCATTAGTACATTCCGATTACTAAGAGTCAATTACTGTTCATGCTGACAAAGTGAACTTTGATTATCTAGACAACTTAAAATAAAAATTAAGGTAAGATTCCATTCGTTTTTCCTCGTTGGAAAATTCTAATTGCACAAGTTTGGACCGGATTCAAATCCAGATGTTTTTCTTTTTGTCCCCTCGCTCTTTGATTGCAGAGAGGGGTGCAATATGTAAAAGCTAATCTGACGTTGTTCAGAAAAGAGTCAATTGTAAGCAGAACGATTAAAAAGGAGGGTGAAAAAACCCTTAACAAGATGAGTGCTGGGATTCAATCTAGATATGGGATACCAGTAAAAAGGTAAATAGAAAAAGAGAGGAAACAAAGCTCATTCAAACGCAAATGGAGTTCACCCTTCTTTGTCAGTAATAAAAAAGGGATGGATAGAAATATTGCGAGAAAACAACGTCAATTGACTGATGACTCAATTCCTAAGTTCTTCAATCAATTTCAGACACATCAATTCAAACGATTTTATATGATTTTTTTTAAAGAGAAACTTACACATCCACCGCATTTAAAGGACATCCTGGATCAATTGACCTAGTATCTCAAAATATGTTTACTGGTTGTTTCCTAAATCTGCTATTTCTCCTTGTTTTGCTTGATGAAACACAGATAAAGTAGTATTCTGAAAGAGAAATAAAGTACCTGTTCGATATTAATAGGATATTCAAAAAATCTCACTTAACCGATTTATTGTTATTAACTGTCAAAAATCTAAAACTAACAGCCGAGTTTTTTAGATCTCTTGGTGTCCAAATATGCTTATGGGTTTCTTTCCTCAATCAGCTATCTCTCCTGTCTTGCTTGTTGACGCTCCTTACTTGAAGTTAAAAAAAACTGTTTTTTTTATGTAATTTCTGAATGTTTTTAAATTAATGCATGTTTTGATTTGGCTAACCGCACAATGAAATTTGCATATCTTTTTTTGTCTAAATGGCTTTCTCATATTTTCGTTCTGACGATTTTGAAGAAAATGGGGTGGGGGAGGAGGTCTAGTTGCCCTCCAATTTTTGGTAACTTATAAAAGCACCTAGAACTTTGTATATTTGTATTACATATATGAGGGGGTTTGCCCTTTCGTCAATACCTCGCTCTTTACACTAAAGCTTAAATTTTCTCCCGGTTCTTTAAGAATGACCCTAGAATCACCAAGTCCGTAGAATATATAGTTGAAATTACTTTAACGGAAAGAGCGAGGTATTTAGGAGGAGATGAACCCCTCATATGCGTAATAATTTCTGTTCGTTTTATGTTTTAATGCTGCTCCTTACTTTCAGTTGAAAAACTTCTTCATTATTATTTTTTCAGTGTTTTTTTTAATAATGCTAGAAAATCCTATGCCCCTTCATTGAATTTCTTTTCCCCCGTGACAAATTCCTCTAAGTAAAGATCCTTCAACGTAGCTCCCTCCCCTCTACCCCCCCCCCTCATCCAAAACCCCTCAACCGTTGACTTTTAATTAAAAGGAATAGTTGTGGGAAAAGTCAAGTCATGGCCAATTGTAGAAAAAGCCAAGACAGATTGTCCAATTAAGTGGGCATCAGGTCAAGGTAAACACTGATCAAAGTTTATAACTTGTAGCCCCTCCCCCGGGAACTATGGGGGAGTAAGTCGTCCCCAAAGACATCTTATTATGTTTTTTGACTATGCTTAAGAAAATGGCTATCTCAAAATTTTGATCTGTTGACTTTGAGAAAAAAAATGAAAGTGGGAGGGGGCCTAGGTGCCCTCCAATTTTTGGTCGCTTAAAAAGGGCACTGGAACTTTTCACTTTCATTAAAATGAGCCCTCTTGCGACACCCTAGGACCAATGGGTCGATACAATCACCCCTGGGAAAAAGAAAACAAAAAACAAATAAACACGCACCCTTGATCAGTCTTCTGGCAAAACAATTCTATGACTTTTAGGGCGTGTTTCCCCCTTTTTTCCAAAATAAGACAAATTTTCTCAGGCTCTTATCTTTTGATGGGTAGGACTAAATTTAATTAAAATCCGATTCTTTTGACGTATTTATTAGTATCAAAATTTCGTTTTTTAGACTTTCGTTTACTATTGAGCCGGGTCGCAGTTTTGTTTTTCTATGGTTCTTTTCATTTTTTTTAGAAAGGTGCTGCTTGGAGAACAAGATAAAGATAATTTGTCAAATGGATCGAAAATTTCAGAAGAATTTTCAGCAAATCCTCTCATAGACGATTCAAATAAATTGGGAAACGGTAGTGGTTCTTACGGTGTTGATTGCCCCGATACGAATACTGAGATAGACTTATCTGGAATTCCAGATGGAAACTGCATTGTGAATCTAAGGTATTTCCTTGCTGAAGTAATTTCAGCATTCAGACACAAAATCAGTTGCGATCACGGAAAATTGATTATAAAGCAATTAGAAAAGAAAGGCCTGAAAACTGAACTGAAAGTTAAGTGTAATAAGTGTAACTGGGAAAAGAGGATTAAAGGTGAACCAGAATGTCCAGCAACAAGCGTAAAAGAATATCTTTCAAGTTTTACGGACCAGACACAGGTTGCTTTTTCCGAAAAAAAATCAAGTCTTAAAGGCTGCTTGAATTCGAAGGCTGTTTGGGGAGCCATGGGTAGTGGAGGAGGGTATTCTACACTGTGTGAATTCTTCGGGGTGCTTGGAGTGAAACCAATGTCACGAATAGTTTATTCCCGTATTGAAAGGCAGCTTGGTAATGCTTGGATGAATAGTTTATCGGAAATTTTGCTAGAAAATGGACGAGAGGCCTTAAAATCAGCCATTCATGATGATAGGTATAAGGAGGACTCATACTGGACAAAAGTGATATGTGATGGAGGCTGGAATAAGCGTAGCAAAGGACACGATTATTCGGCCAAAGGATGTGTTGCAGTTATCATAGATGCATTTACGAAAAAACTGTTATATGTTGGCATAAAAAATAAATACTGTTATATATGTTTTTCTTCTGCAAACGCCAAAGTAATTCCCAAAGATCATTTCTGCTTTCTGAATTATAACGGAAATTCAAGGAGCATGGAAACAGATATTCTAGTTGAAGGCTTTCGTTCCAGTGAGGAGATGCACGGATTACAGTTTTTAGAGTTTATCGGTGACGGTGATTCCAGTGTTTTTTATAAGCTAAAACAAAGTGTTTCCTACGGTTCCAACATACGGAAACATGAATGTGCAAACCACGTCACAAAAAACTATACAGCCCATCTATATAATTTGTGCAAAAATAAAAAAGGTTTGTACACAAAATGTCTTCCCCGAGGAATTATCCAGCAACTGACAAAAAATTTAAGGGGTGCGATAAAAATAAATTCTGAAAATAATGGAACAGCAGAAGAATTGAAAATCTTGTTAAAAAGAGGTCCGTACCATGTTTTCGGAAACCACACAAAATGTGATTCTGGATGTCCTAAGATTGCTGAATTGACCGTGAATAGTAAAATAGAAGATCGGTGGAATAATTTTCCCCTGCACGTGTTTGAAGATGTTATGACAGAGGTCGATATTGTGTGTCGAAAAGCAGAGCAGCTTCGAAATGACGCAACTACAAACTTAGCTGAAAGCTACATGTCAGTTGTTGCTAAATTCATCGGAGGAAAGCAAATAAGCCGGTCTAAACGAGGTTCATATCATGCAAGAGTTCATGGAGCAAGTCTTGCTTATAATTCAGGTCCAAAATGGCATCAATTAGCTTGGAAAAATATTTTTGGGCTTAGTCCTTCTAGCGTAACAAAAAAAATATTGTAATAAAACGGCTAAACTCCGTGTAATATCTAAACGTAATTTGACCAGTTATTATAGTGCTCTTGGAGGAAAACACGTTGCTAAGTTAAAAAATAGAAACTATAACTTTGGTAATCGTGACTATGGACCAAATTGCAATAAGCCAGACATGACTTCTGATGAAATGAATTTGGCCATACAAAAATATACTGACGAGTATTTAAAATTGGATTTTGCCAGTATAAGCTGTTTGTTCAACAGTACCAAGGGCCAATCCAAAAATGACACTTGGGTTGAAGAAAGATCTAAGAGAATAACTAGTAGTTACTTCCACAGAATTGCAACCAGAAAAAACAGCACCAGAGTTGCCCCAATTGTTAAGCAAATTCGAAACTTGGGACCTAGATTCTGCTCTGCCCTAATGAAAAAGGGCTTAGATTTAGAAGTAGTGGCACTAGAAGCATATGAAAACAAATTCAACTTAAAAGTCGTAAAGGGAGATCAAATAGGACTCAGTGTGCATCCACAGTATCAGTATCTTGCTGCATCTGTAGATGGGCTGCTCCCTAATGGCACACCTATAGAGATAAAAACGGTGCATAATATACCAGAGTTCAAAACCATTTATGATGTGGCCCAGTCAAAAAATTTAGTTAAAGCATTTTTTCTTGAATTATCCAGTGAAGGTCTTCAGCTAAAAAAAAATCACAGGTATTTCGCCCAGATACAAGGCCAACTCGAGATACTGGATAAAATGGTATGCCACTTAATAGTTTATAACTCTATTGAGGATTGGGAAATAATTACAGTTCACCGATCGAAAGACTACTGGGAAAAAATATTTCCGAAGCTTGAAGCCTTCTGGAATGAATCCTTACTTCCTGAAATTTTAGACTCAAGGGTTGCAAGGAATATGGAAATCAGAGAACCTGTGTCTGTAAAATGTACAACAGCCCACCAACCGAAGGACTCAAGCTTGTCTCAAGAAATAAAAAGAGGAAAAAAAAGAAGGTTGAGTCGAGTTGAAGTGAACAGCAAGAAAAAAAACGCACAGAAGGGATCGGGGGAGAACAGTGAATTTACCAGGAACTCAATGCATGAAAACAGTGATTTTGAAGAAATAATTTGGTCTGATTTGGAATAGATAAATCTTCGTGTTTGATAAAAAAAAAATGTGTTAAAAAATATTGGCAAGGAAAATTATTTTTTCCTCCATAAATTTCTGTCTCATTCTTCGTCAATGTCCAAAAATAATGAAGTTTCTTATCTGGTCTGAAGTATATTAAATACATTTAATACAAACAATTTTAGTTTTTTTCTTATAAATTTCTTGTATGTTACTTGGGCTTAGTATTTGTGATTTTTATAGTTTTTCCTACAATTATTACGTTTTCTGTACAATTCGTTCATTTTTGGTATTTAATTAAAGCGTCTTTAAGTTTCTTTCCGAAATCTTGTGCATCTCGCC
Organism: Artemia franciscana; assembly: GCF_032884065.1. Lineage (NCBI taxonomy): Eukaryota > Metazoa > Arthropoda > Branchiopoda > Anostraca > Artemiidae > Artemia > Artemia franciscana. The sequence continues at coordinate 6,161,805 of NC_088874.1, read as the reverse complement.
CTAACACAAAATAACGTTAATGCCCTAATCTTATTACAAGGAAAATAGCTTTCATCTTATTAATTCCAAAATACTGACAAAAAAAAACACTATAAAAATCAAGGTGACTGGAAAGATATTGAAAATGAACTGAATGTGTAATGTATAATTATTTAGTGTTTAATATACTAATTACAGGAAACATCAACAATTAAGTTTACAGATTCTATTTAGCGACAATTTTTTATTTTGGTTTACGGTTAGAACGGAACTCTAGTCGAACTCCTATGGGCAGTAATTTGTGTCCTTTTTGGTTTAACTTTAGCACTCATTTTAATTTTTAATCGTTTAGGATTTAATTATTTGTATATAGCAGTACCCATTTCTTTTATGTTTGGTATAATTATTTATTTTTATTTCTCTTCATTTTCAGTCAATTATGCATAGACAGTAATGTTTGACCGTTTCACATTTAGATCATTGAAGGATTTTATTTTCTGTCCGTCTGTTTCAAATGGCTCTTTAATTTTCAATTACTTAACTCACTAGCCTAATTGTATAATGTACATTCCCAGATTGCTATGAAATCACGATCTTGTATCAGACTTAGCAGACATCTGCCATGCTTGGGATACTTATGTCATGCTTGGCACAGATCATTCACTCTTAGTACTGTTCTCACAGTTCCGCTATGCTTGGCACACTTCTGCCATGCTTGGTACTAGCCACCTGAGGTATATGATTTCTGAGAGTGAAAAACCTCTCAAACATTCATCCTTTTTCTTTGGGTAGTTTACTTTTGCATGTGCGGACTGTTTGTTTTCGTTGTTGTATTTTAATGGGGGCAGATACGATGGACAAGGGTTTTTAAATTCCTTTTGGGAAATCCAAACTTTTTACTGTTATCGCTTTTCTTCTATTTCAATAAAAATTCTTTTTTATGTGCTTTAACCCGTATGCGCCTGAGAGGCTATATTTCTTCCAAAATAAGTTCATTAGTACGGGTATGCATTGAGTTTTTCGTTTTACACAAACTTTTCCTCTTGTTATCTTCCCAATAAATTAGTTTTATTTCCATCAATTCTGTTTATGTGCTACTTTTTCATAGTAAATTTATGATGGAATGGCGGATTAGTCTTCTTAGTTATTTAGCAGGATGAGATTGAGGAGCACAAAAACACAAACGTACGCAAACACAGGAACAAGTCTACACACACACATCAAATTACCAATTACGCACTTATTGTTTGATGCAAGCTGTGCTAGAGTTTTGTTCGCAGGAATTCTTCAATTCAATTCAATCATATATATTTAAATAAAAACACATAATTCCATGTACATAATCTGCCAGTCAAGTTAAGTCAAACTTAACTAAAGAATAATTAAACAATCAACTAACAGAAACAACGAATCAACTGGATTTATCAAAAAAGAAAAAAAAGAGAAAAAAGGGGAGTGACGAAGAGAAAGAAAAGAAAAAAAAGAAAAGATCGAAAAGAGGAGGACCGCATGATATTCAAATCTAAACAGTATTTCTGGAACGACCCTTCACTGCTCGCTTGAAGGTAGTAAGGTTATTTGAGTTCCGGATTTCCAAGGGGATTGAATTCCAGATAGCTGGTGCATATCCGTAGAAAGTCCTTTGCGAAAGCCAAGTTGGGTATCGCACAGAAGATTCTACTCCTGGAGGTAATCATACATTCTTTCATGGACTACTTTCTCATAAATCTTCGAAAAAAAGGTAAAATAGAAATGGATCGGTAATTACTCGGTTCATTTTTTGACTTCCCTTTGTGAAGGGGTAGCACTCAGGCTAATTTAAGTCTTTCTGGAAAAGTTCCCTCTTCAAGTGATAAATTAATCAGATGAGTCAAAATAGAAATAACAATTGTTTTTGTTGCTTTAACGATACTTCATCTACTCCACAGGATTGTTATTTCATACACATAATTATTTCATTTATTTCATTTTCATCACAATTTGTAAAAAGGAATTCAGAAGTAACCGAGGTTTAAGTTTGGGGACTGGTGGACTTCGAGAACTGAAGATTAAAAGAAAATAGCCAGGTGGGTATTTCACCCACCTGGCTAACTGCTTGCAATTCTCAATACCCAAGGGTTCTCCCAATAGCCAAACAATTTTCATTTCCAAACGGACTCGGTCTCGGTTGAGGTTTGGGAGAGTTCACGCTTTACATTTCAAAACAGACACCCATCTCGAAAATAAAAGATTTGTCTACTTTTCGTACAAGTTCTACCATTTGCATTCAATGCACATCGAATCAAAATCTCTGAGCGAAAAAATATAGGATTACCCTTTAAATTGATGTGCAAAAGAAAACACTATTTTTAGCTCAGCAGTGGGTATATTTTCTTTTACATAACCTGTTCATTTAAATTAATCTCCGTAGAATCTAACGTGCTTTTGCTAAACAAACATCTTTTGTTTTTTTCTCCCACTTGTTTATGTTTTTGTCAAGTCTCATAAACGAGTTTGCTATCGAATAGATACTAGCAGTGGCGTTATTAAGATTCTTAGAATCTGTTTCAGAAATTGGGCGGGAACAAAAAAGACCATTAGCCTTAAGAAGAAATTAAAAAAAGGACTTTCTTATTAACCAATGATTATTATCATTTACTGTCAAAAATCTAGCATTAATATATAAGTTTTATTTGTTACTCTCCTGTAATGTTGATGTTTTCATTTACACTACTACTACTACTAACAAATCATCGCAGTAACAAGCTACAAGAGACTAACGCATCTCCGTGCAATCCTGTTTTCAATTCCTCCCAGAAAGTTCCAATTTCCTTTAAATTCTTTCTTACGACCTTTTCTATCAAACAGTTTGTGGTAACGAACTGTAAGTAAGGAGCGACCCGTCTCAATAGTAAACGAAACCATAAAAAACAGGAATTTCGATACCGATAGATACGTCAAAAGAATCGGTTTTCAATGCTGATTTTAAATATATAAGTTTCATCAAGTTTAGTTCTACAAGCCTGAGAAAATTTGCCTTATTTTTAAAAAAGGGAGAAACACCATTTAAAAGTCATAGAATCTTAACAAAAATCACGACATCAGATTTAGTGTATCAGAAACACTTCTGCATAGGATTCAAGCTACTATCTGCACAAATGTGGATTTTTTTTTTTTTTTTTTTTTACCAGAAAAAAGATCACGGATGCGTGTTTATTTGTTTTTTTGTTTTTTTTTACAGGGGTGATTGTATCGACCCAGTGGTCCTAGAGTTTCGCAAGAGGGCTCACTCGAAAGTAAACTAAGAGTTCTAGTGTCATTTTTAAGTCACCCAAGAAAATGGTGGGCAACTAGGGCTCCCACGTTCTTTTTTCTCAATGTCACTGGATCAAAATCATGAGACAGCCATTTTGTTCAGCATAGTCGAAATATGTAATAACTATGTTTTTGAGGATAAATTAATCCCCCATAGTCCCCAGAGGAAGGGGTGCAAATTATGAACTTTGCCCACTGTTTACATATAGTATTTGTTATTGGTAAGTATACAGATGTTTTCAGGAGGATTTTTTTCTGGTGGGGATAGGGGGGTGTGTTAAGGGTAAGGGGGTTACGTGGGAGGGTGTTTTGATGGAGGAATTTTTCATGGGGGAAGATAATTTCTATACAGAGGGCGCTGGATATCACAGAAATATTTAAAAAAACGATCAGAAATTAAATTTAAAAAACAAGTTTTTTCAACTGAAAGTAAGGAACAATATTGAAACTTAAAACGAATAGAAATTATTACGTATATAAGGGGGTTCATTCGCTCGTGAATACCTCGCTGTTTACGCAAAGGTATTTTTAGTAATTTCAAAAGAGTTATTTATTCTAATTAAACGGCCTTTGTGATTCAGGGGTCATTATTAAAGAATTGGAATAAAATTCGAACTTTAGCGCAAAGAGTGAGGTATTGACTCGGGGGCGAACCCCCTCATATTAAGTATATGAAGAAGTTCGCCTGCTCGTCAATACCTCGCTCTTTATGCCAAAGTTCGAATTTTTTTTAAATAATGGCAGATATACGCAATAATTTCTTTGTGTTATTTTCTGGCCAATATGGGCATTCAGTTTTACATTAAGTAGCTTAATAACTATGATTTTTATGTCATAATAAACCAAAGATGTTGTATGTGTTCGGCTTATGGTTGTTATTAAATTAAAAATAAACAAGTTTTTTTCAACTGAAAGTAAGGAATAGTATTAAAACATAAAAAGAACATAAAATATTACGTATGCCTTTTAAAGATCTTTTCTTTAATTCATTTCGGGCATTTGAGAATTGCTCAACATTGCTCAACTCTCATTTTCATGAAAAAAAATTTATATCCTTATTTCAATTCATAATTTAATTCATAAGAATTTATGTCATAAAATTTAATTTATAATTTAAATCATAAAAATTTTCATTTCCATAGAAAGTTTCGACCTCTTTGCCTATTTTGTTACTATGCCTTACAAAGTTAGTTCCGCAAAATATGAATTATGTGGGAGATTGTTTCAATGGATAAATTTATGAGATATACATTTATTAAGAAAAGAAAACAAACACTATTCGCCATTCGCCTGCCAAGAAAGGCAATAAGCATGTATATTTCTTGTGAAGAGAGAGAATTTTCCATGGAGGGGGGGGGGCTGTATTCCCCGACATTATTAAAAAAACGATTTGCAATTAAATAAAAAAACCAGTTTTTTTAACAAATAGTAAGAAGCAACATTAAAGTTTAAAACAGACAGAAAATATTACGTATATGAGATGGGTTGCCTCTACCGGCAACGAAACGCAAAATTTTCTTTTAACTTTTAAAAGAGGCTGTTATTATTAAACAACTGAGTTAAAAATCAAACTTTGGTTATTATAAGGTTATAATTAGTCAATAAAAGAGTAAAATTAACTTATAAATTTCGTTTTAATTATTTTTGTACGGTGAGCCAAATTCACAATCTGCATTCATTCAAAAAAGTTTAGAAACTACTTATAAAAACAACTTTGTTTTTTAACTTAAAGTTAGGAGCGACATTAAGACTTAAACGAAAAGAAATTATTCTGTATATGGAACGCGCTGTCCAATCCTCAACGCCCCACTCTTTAAGCTAAAGTTTTTTTTAATTGTTTTATAAAGTAGAGTTGTGAGAAAGAGTCAAAGTTTAGCGCAAAGAGCGAGGCGCTGAGGAGAAGACAGCTCCTTTCATATACGGAATAATGTCTGTTCGTCTTAAGTTTTAACGTCGCTCCTTACTTTCGGTTTCGGTCGGACTTGCTTTTCGTTTGTCCTTCAATGGTTGACCAAACGAAAGATCTTCGGCAATCTTGTATGGTTCAACCAGATTACGTATCCTAGCCACTTTAACCTTTTTTCATTGTAGCCCTAGAAAGTGGGATAGAACCACATTTATTGCATAGCTTACTGTTTTTTATACAGTCTGTCAGATGGGTACCAAAAACGATCAGTAAACAATTCCTCTGGAACTTCTATCAAGTCGCCCTCCGTCTTCTGAAGCGCCCACGTTTCAGAACCTTGCTTGACTGCTTACTATCTTGTTTCGCAGACTTATCTTCTCACTCTTCCAACTTTTATCAAATGTGAAAAAATACTGTTCAAATTATCTTAGCCAATGTATATTTCTTTTAAGCCTGTTTTTTTACCCTAATAGGTAAGCCTAATAGGTCACACCGAGTTGGGTTCCAAATTCAGGGATAGGGGGGGGGATGTATTTTTCTAATATGCTTTGTTGTTTGTGCTGTATTTTCAATGAAAGTAAAAGAAAAAGCCATTTTTCTAAAAAATATTTACATAGTGTTTTTCACTATCTCAAGGGGGGCCAAAAATATTAGAATGAGCAGTCCTCTCCCTCAATTAAAGCTAGTGGTCTCACTTAATAGACCAATTTCTTCTTTTATCAAGATATATCTGAAATTTTTTGAAGTTTTTATTAACATAAGTCAAAAATACCCTTTTCGGCAAAAGAATATTCTATTTAAGCTAAATAAATCACATTTAAATATATTACTGTTTTGACCGCTCTGTCATGCACCATACTTTAGGAAGAAAGTGTTTCTTCGGAAATAAATGACTTACAACATGAGTGATAAGGCAAGTACCAAAAACAATCTTGCTTTAACAGTAAAATAGTTTGTTTTTTTCATCCATATAAAAGCTTGATTTAACAGAATCAAATTTAAAGAACATACATGTACTGGATGAAAAACGGGAAGAGACCCGTTTTGGTTAAGACCCGTTTGGTTAAATTCTTTTGGTTTAAAACTATCTACATAATAGCCTTTCTCTTTTTACTCTATAATTTAGGTTCATTTTTTACCATGCAGTGTTAAAGTTTAATTGTTATTTTTCTACTTCTTTTTTGACTTTAGAATTAAATAGTTTAATGTTTTAAAAAAATATCATAAAGTATTTTTCCCTATCTCAAGGGCTGTCAAAAATATTAGGATGAGCAGTCCTCTCCCTCAATTAAAGCTAGTGGTCTCACTTAATAGACCAATTCCTTCTTTTATCAAGATATATCTGAAATTTTATGAAGCTTTTATTAACATAAGTCAAAAATACCCTTTTCGGCAAAAGAATATTCTATTTATGCTACATAAATCACATTTAAATATATTACTGTTTTGACCGCTCTGTCATGCACCATACTTTAAGAGGAAACTGTTTCTTCGGAAATAAATGACTTACAACATGAGTGATAAGGCAATTACCAAAAACAATCTTGCTTTAACGGTAAAATAGTTTGTTTTTTCATCCATATATGAGTTTGATTTAACAGAATCCAATTTGAAGAACATATATGTACTGGATGAAAAACGGGTAGAGACCCTAATTCTTCTGGTTTAAAACTACCTACATAATAGCCTTTCTCTTTTTACCCTATAATTTGGGTTCATTTTTTACCATACAGTGTTGAAGTTTAATTATTCTTTTTTTTTACTTTGGCCAAAACTAAAGTCATGGATGTAAATATACAGTCGGATTATCAGCTTGTTCTTTACGGACAAGAGTTGGAAAAATTCGATAGCTTCACCTATCTTGGCTCAGTAATAGACGCTCATGGAGGCTGTGATCTTGACATACAGAACAAAATAAACAAAGCCCAGGCCATCTTCTTACAACTCCGCCACCATTTGTGATGGAACCGACGGGAGGCTGTTAGATCTGTCCTCTTTTAGGCAGTCGAAGCATGGCCACTGAAGGCGCTTCATCTTCATGATTTGAAAGTCTTTGGCCACCACTGTCTACGAAAAATCCTGAAGATCCGATACTCCGAAACAATCTCAAATACTGATGTGCGCCACCACTGCTGTAAAATCGAACCCGCTGCCACGATTGTCAAACAGAGAAGACTACTCTGGCTTGGTCATGTGCTTAGAAGACCCAATGACTGCAACATAAAGCAAGTACTTTTGGCTGCCCCGTTCCTAGATTGGCGCAGGCGACCTGGCGGTCAATTAAAAAATTGGTGGGCAACTGCCAAAAACGTCCTCAACCCCGTTGGCGGATTTCGAAGATTTGACAGAAAGTGGGAGATCTGCTGGCTCCGGTCTGCTGAAGAGGGCACAAGATCGCGACAAATGGGAGTCTACCATACGTAGTCTTTTAGATGCCGGGTGAGGCGTCCTCGTCTGGTCCCGCTACAAGTACAAGTAGTAAGTACTTCGTTTTTGACTCTAGAATCAAAATAGTTTGACGTTTGATGTTCGTAAGTAAAATAAAAGCTTCTGATACAGCTTTTGACTCCATTCTGTAGTTGTTTTTTTTTCTTTTTCCTGCTCCAAAAATCAGCTGTTGTGTCAATGAAACAACAAACAGTATATAATGATGAGGATTATATTGATTGTGGCACACCTCTTTTAAAGAGGAGCAAGTCTAGCTAAAAACTTTATTTATTACTTCGCCAATATATCGAACGAATTTATGTCTAATTTTTCATACTTTTGGGGGTAAAATCTCCAAAAGGATTAACCTAGCTTACTTCTTTTTGGGGTTTTGATTTTTCAAAGTCCTAATGATGTTCCCAGGGATCAAATACTGACATAAAATTTTTTATCATCATTACTGTATGCATCATTTTCATCATTGGTATTATTATTCTTGTTTTTTTTACAATCATTATCAATGCTAATATGGAAATTTGCTATAAAAAAACCTTGCTTTTGTTACAAGAACTTTTGCATGAGATATTAGATTAAGCTATCATTATTATTAAATTTCATATTGCTGTCATTATTAGCAGTAATGTTGCTATTACCATTAATGAACAAAAATTAAATACAACTTTTTGAATGCTTTTTATTGACCTCAACAGTTTTAAATTACGGTTCTTTAAACGAATCGAAACCTTTAGTGATAACTTACTGAATTATTTATGATAATTATTGGTTAGTTTTATTTCTTTTAAGGTTGATTATGCAAACGTAATTGCTTAGATACTTTTAACAATATCAATAAAATTGATCTAATTTTGAAGATGAAAAGACGCTAGAAGCTGTTATATTTATATGGTAGCTCTTTTTTTTATTAGCAAGATCTGACTTGATATTGCAGTTATCTCTGTTTTTACGAAAGGCCAAATTTTTTTTCTTCTTTTCAAAATAAAATTGATGGTAGCTTACTTAGAGATCAACCTTTATCTCTATTTTCGATCGTACGCAATGGGGACTAAATCTATTTGGCATTCAGAACTTAAAAAAGCACTTAAATTTTCGATTTCTATTGGAATGAGCCCCCTCCCAAGTTTTGATGAAAACTTCTTCCATATGAAGAGGTCAGGAAAAATTATTTTGGCGCTTTTGTAACCCTCTGTTGGCCCCGTTAGGTGGGAGCCAGTATCTTTTTTTATTTTACTTTTGCATTGGTGCCCCTTAGCCCGGGGGACTTAAATTTATGGGTGTCTCTAAATATACGATCCAACATATTATCATATATTTCTCTATATATGAGCCGATCTGAAAAAAGTTTAAGCCTCGATTTCCATTTTTGGGGGTGTGTCTCTCGAACTCCCCTTCCACAGTAAGATTTGTGTTCGAATCGTAAAGAGTAACGAAAACAAATATAAACAAATTTTTCATATATTAAAGCTTTTTGTAACCCTTCTCCTCTTCCACGAACGAAGCTCATGGATACAGCCTTGGAGAGATGTCTGATTATTCTCTATATTTCCTATCTTCTTCTACTTTTAAATTAAATTTCAGAAATTACATGAATATTCAGTTATGGATTCAAATTTTAATCATAGATATATCTTAGTACGACGAATGAAGAGCACTAATTTATCAATATACTACAGAAGAAGAGATTCTTAATTATAAAGTACATTTTCATTATACCAGCTCTAGCAAACTACCAATTAAAATAATAAATACGTCGTAACTCCTAATCAAGTGCCTTGAAGGTATTAGTTAAAACAAACAATTACAAATTATGAAAGGTATAGTTTCTTTCACCTTAGAGGTAACTATCTAACAAGGCTACAGAAACACCGTTGAAAATCTTTAGCCGAAGGTTTACAACCGTACCTTTTAATACTCCCCCTCCCTCCTTAGTACATTTGGAAAGTAAAAAAAAACATTCTGTCTAGTGAAAAAATTGCCATTTAAGTTTGATTCAGGAATAATGACTCTGTCAATTACATATTTCTTTAAACATATGCTACTAATTAATTATGAATAATTATAGTTTATAATAAGCTGTTTGTTATAAACTAATTATAGTTTATAAACTATAATTATATAAATTATATATTATATATTATATAAATTATAATTATATAAATTTTATATTATTATAAAAAACTAATTATAGTTTTTAATAAATGTTGCAGTACAGTGGACTGATACCCCTCTTGGCAATACGGGGCCCGTGGTTCGATCCCCGCTGCAGTAAGGTTGGATGACAAGCTTGCTACTTCTCCCGGCGGAAAGACCTGGCAACTGAAACGTCGATTTGACGCCTTAGCCCCTAAATGCCAGTAATGGCTCTGGAAGATCCTTTTTCATAGTTTTGGTTCTTATCGACAAGGGTTGCTTTTTACATACAGATTGTTACAATGGATTTTTAAATCTCCCCATATTTTATTTAAGGAGACTAAAGTAAACAATTGATAATTATTAGACCTTCCTTTAGCTCGAGTTAGCTATTTAGCAAGGCTACATGCCACCAATGCCAAACTATTGTTTTGTGGGACAAAAAAGGCAAAAATCAACATTTTGTTATGGAATTTTGCAACTTAAAAAGGGTGGCAGAACCTGAAATGTTCATTAAACTCAACGGGCGCTGCAGAAAAAGGGCATTAGCGATTCAACAATACTACAGACAAGAGATTGGAAAGTTTGCTGCACAAGTTTTGTGACTGGAAAGAGCAGAAAATTTGCCAAGAATTTAATTGGGATATGCTGCCTAAGCATTGAATCGAACTTAAAAGGGTTTCAAAAACCCATGCCCAAATGCACGGAGCCAAGAGCATAAACAACTTTTAATTGGTCTTTCTTCCCAGTTTTCGTGATGGGTTATAAATAAAATGATGATGATGATGATGAATACTCCTGTTGGTTGTCCGCTTTGAAAACACCATACAGCGAACGCCAAGGGTGATTGAAGTAGGGAGGTGTGGTGCAAAGAATGTCACTCTTGGATATACGCTAGATGGCTCCCTGTAATAGCCTAGAGCCAGAGGGATTTGATTGGTAGGGGGATTGAATGTGCACAAACTTGAACCAATATAAAAAGAGTCAAATGAAATGGGAAACAGAAGATACTTCGAAAAAAATTTGATACTTTTGAGAGCGAAAACTAGTCGATGAATGGTAAGCCTAGGGAGGAAATATTTGTATATTTCAGAACAAATTTTGAAAATAGCGTTGAATGACGGAAGAAAATCTGCCAAATTATTGCACCAAAGTGAATTATTTTTTTTAGAAATGAATGGCTAAGAAAAAAAACCTTACTACATGTAATTGAAATGCTCAATAAATTAGCATTACTTGCTATCCGCTTTCATTTCATTTTATTTCATTCACTCTCTACTATTTTACAGCTGCCACTGGACCACGATCAACGTGGTCTAATGCCAAAATAAATATATTATGGCATTAATCACCTATGCCGTAATAAAACATGATCATAACGTCGTTATGATCATCAAAAGTTTAGTTTTTTCAAACAGTTCAAGGTAACGAACTGTAGTAGGGAGCGACCCGGCTCAATAGTAAACGAAACTTTAAAAAAAAGAATTTTGATGCTAAAAGATACATCAAAAGAATCGGATTTTCATGCTGATTTTAAATATATAAGCTTTATCGAATTTAGTCTTTGTCATCAAAAGTTACGAGCCTGAGAAAATTTGCCTTATTTTGGAAAATAGGAGGAAACATCCCCTAAAAGTCATAGAAGCTTAACGAAAATCACAACATCACATTCAGCGTATCAGAGAACCCTATAGCGAAAATTTCAAGCTCCTATCTACAAAAATGTGGAATTTCGTATTTTTTGCCAGAAGACACATCACGGGTGCGTGTTTATTTGTTGTTTTTTTTGTTTTGTTTTTTTTCCAGGGGTCACCGTATCGACCATGTGGTCCTAAAATGTTGCAAGAGGGCTAATTCTAACGGAAATGCAAAGTTCTAGTGACCTTTTTAAGTGACCAAAAAAATCGGAGGGCACCTAGGCCCCCTCCCACGCTCATTTTTTTTCCAAAGTCAACGGATCAAAATTTTGAGATAGTCATTTTGTTCCGCATAGTCGAAAACCATAATAACTATGTCTTTGGGGATGACTTACTCCCCCAGAGTTCCTGGGGGAGGGGCTGCAAGTTACAAACTTTGACCAGTGTTTACATACAGTAATGGTTATTGGGAAGTGTACAGACGTTTTCAGGGGGATTTTTTTGGTTTGGGGTTGGGGTTGAGGGAAGGAGGCTCCGTGGGAGGATCTTTTGGGTTGAGGGGAGGGGGCTATGTGGGAGGATCTTTCCGTGGAGGAATATGTCATGGGGGAAGAGAAATTCATTGAAAGTAATTTCAAGTAAGTGAGAAATAATTGAAAGTAAGGAGTAGCATTAAAACTTGAAACGAACAGAGATTATTACGCATATGAGGGGTTCTAAAAATATTTTAGCATAAAGAGCGAGGTATTTAGGAGGAGATAAATACCTCGCTCTCTATGCTAAAGTATTTTTAATAATTTCAGCTATTTATTCTACGGCCTTTCTGATTCAGGGTTCAATCTTAAAGAATTGGGACAAAACTTAAGATTTAGCGTAAAGAGCGAGGTATTAACGAGTGGACAAACCCCCTAATATACATAATAAAAATATAAGAATATAAAAGTTTGTTACGTAAGTTAATTCTTAAGTTACGTATATTTTTTACTAATAAAAACGTTCGTTAAAAATTAAAAGTTCTAGTTGCCTTTTTAAGCAACCTAAAAATTGGAGGGCAACTAGGCCTCCTTCCCCACTTCTTATTTCTCAAAATCGTCTGATCAAAACTAAGAGTAAGCCATTTAGCCAAAAAAAGAATTAATATGCAAATTTCACTTTAATGATTTATGTGCGGAGAGCCAAAATCAAACATGCATTAATTCAAAAACGTTCAGAAATTAAATAAAAAAACTAGTTTTTTTAACTGAAATTAAGGAGCGACATTAAAACTTAAAACCAACAGAAATTACTCCGTATATGAAGATGGGTTGTCCCCTCCGCAATCCCTCACTCTTTACGCTAAAGTTTGACTCTTTGCCAAAGTTCTACTTTTCAAAACAATTAAAAACTTTAGCGTAAAGAGCGAGGCCTTTAGGGGGGGACAACCCATTTCACATACAGAGTAATTTCTGTTCGTTTTAAGTTTTAATGTCGCTCCTTACTTTCAGTTAAAAAACTATTTTTTTTTCTATTTGATATCAATTAAGATTCGAAAAAATTGACATAGTAAATTTATGATCTTCTTACATATACTTGACCTTAATTGTATTGGTGCTGTAGCTTTTTTCAAACTTTATGGTTTTCAGCCAACTTTTAAATTGTTGCCAAAATCAGTAAAAGCCGAATTTTTTAATTATTTGATTTTGTTTTGTAACTCTCAAAGTTCTACCTTAAGCCACTTATTGGTTTATGAGGCAAATCTAGACCAAGTAAAAACATGTTTCAACCTGATTTAGCTTTGTACAGATAAATGAATCACATTGCACACGTTTAGACTTGTTCAATTTTAATCTGGTTTTACAGCTTGATGATAAGAGTAATTACCTTTGATTTATAGAATTTATTTGTGTCTTTTACATATTAAAAAAGGCTGTTACTGTAAAAGTTAATTATCCCTGCTATTGATTAATAGCTAGTAAGGGAGTTTATAAAGGAGGGGCTTTGAGTAGTTGCCACTTCTGGAAAATTAATCGCACTTAAAAATGCAAGAATTTTTCTTTCTTAAATGAAAATTTTTGACTGTTTTTTGGTAAATGAAAAAAAAAATGGTTTCGTCACAAAAAATGTGAGCGGTTTGAAACTTTAAACAATTAGCCCGTAAATTATTTCTTAATAAAAACTAAAAAAAGAAACCTAAAAGGAAAGAAATACTCCGAACACTGAGTTCAAAAACAAACTACCACAAATAACAAACACAAACTGCCACAAATAAGTGTATCTTTACTATTCCCCTTAAGCCTTCCAAAAGCCTAAATCATTTTTTTTTGTACTAAGAACACCAGAGAATGGATCGCTTACATCAAAGACTTTTTTTTATCAAATTAATTTTTCTTTTTCTGTAAAAAAAAGAATAAGAGTCATCTTAATATTGGAAGCTGATTAACTAAAACAAATGCATTTTCAATCAAAAAATATTTTTCCAATGATTTGTTTAGGTATTTTAAGTTGAATTCTCTTTACATCTTGTTTTCATCAAGACGCGAATGGCACCTTTGCCTTCAAGCATGTGTAACCATATTTAAGCATGTCCTCCACTTTTCTTCTTTTGAAATGTTCAAGATATACTGTTTTACTGTTGTTTTCAGCAAAGTTGAAATAACACCCTAGCTTTACCACGAGTACGAGGGGGGGGAGACGACGCCACAATTTGTGGGACGTTTTGTTAGTTTGGCTTCATTGTCCCTAATAATCTTTGTTCGTTTTAGGTTTTTGTTTTATCCTTTATGGTATACTCTATTCATATCTAGTCCTAGTTATATGGTATCTATGGTATATATGGTATATGGTATCTAGTCCATATGGTATACTCTATGGTATATCTAGTCCTGTATTTTCTAAAAGCTAATTTGTGCTAGTAAGTTTTATTACTAACATTTTATTACTTATTTTATTACTTATTTTATTACTTATTTTATTAGTTAACATTACTAACATTTTATGAAAACTGTATGCTATAAACCCAAAACTCTGTTTTTTATTAGCTCACTTTGTTTTATGGGCTTACATTGTAATACTTAGCCTTGGACACATAATCTGGGAAATGGTGAGTTTTGTTTTAGGACACTCAAATTGAAATTGTGGCATCATACCCTCATTTTTGTCATGTGTGACCTTAATTGCCTCAAATACTTTAATGAGTGATATCATTTTTGGTTAAAATCCACTACCTTTTTTGAGATATTTACTTATCATATTTTGATGCTGAACTTCCAAGTTTCAGTATGTGCCTTGTAATGAACGATCTCACCAACCAACGAACACAAATTGTGGTTGAAATCGAGAGCTATTAAAGAGGTAGCAATTAATAGACAATCAAAACCATTCCTTAACAACCATAAGTCGAAATTATGGCCACCGTCATTCTAAAAGGTTGTATCTGAAATTGTCTAATATCTGAAATAATTACCTAAAACTGTTTACTAAGCTGTTCTCAAAGGGGGAGTAACAGGAAAGTGTATGTTCAGTCACCAAAGGCCCTCCTGATTTATATTGCCCTGCTAATTTTACTTTTCAAAAGAGCTTTTGAAGTAGTTTTAGGTAAATACCTCAAAAGTGTTTAAGTGTTCGATACGACATTTTGCTTTTCAGAAGAGATTAGAGTTTGGCCACATTTTTGGTCTTCATCCCTGTTATTGCACACATCTTGTCATCCCTGGAGGCACCTTTTTGAATCATTTGCTACTCTGATCAAAACGGCTATCTTTGAATTTTGATTTGACGTTGTGTGGGAATGCAGGAATGTTAAAAAAAGTGTCAAAACAGCGTTTCGCTGCCTTCCTGTCGCTTTCTATTCCTAATATTCACATTAGAATTTCAATTTGCGACCGAATCAGCATTCCCCCAGCCTGCTGTGATTATCATGTGTGCAAGATTAGGTCAGAAAAAACAGGGAGGATGAGGTGAGGAAACAGGTTCATGATTAAATCGACACCACTTTGTTGATTGTGACAAGTCTTTTTTTAACCTTTACTTGCCACCTTGCCACCCTAGAAATTTTGCTCGGGTCATTCCCACTGAAAATAAGTCATATTGGTGCCACGATTTACTTTAGTATTTTAGGCCATTTCGTGAAACCATTCATTTGTATAATCAAGGGAGGATAAGTGTCCCGTTCATGAACTTAAAATGCTTAATGATTTCTAAAAAAAACTATATCTGTAATCAACAAACTTTTGAATTTCTTCAATGGTGGTACCCCCCCCCCCCACCTCACAGACACAGAAATATTACTCTCTTGAAAAAATTCCTGTTCACCTCTAGGCAGCCACATGGCGACACTTCGTCCATCAGGATTAATATAAAACTTAAGGATCCTGTGTGTCTCTGCTAATAGTTATAATTATCAACCAGTTTTGAGTTACATACTCATACGGTAATGCATTATTACCTGCAGGTACGTTTCAATATCATCCAATTTTGATTGCTTTTTGTCTTGCTAATTTCAAAACTAGCTCTGTAATCTTATAGTACAATAAAAACTAGACAGGCAGTGAATGTTATCGAAAAACAGCTTGGGACTTAAGAGTCAAACCCTATATTCTTTGTTTATTGCTTGAGTGCTTGTATACACAAATCTGACTGTTACTATCACAAAACCCGATGGATCTGCTTTTATCATACCCCAAATTATTATCTAACCGGTTTTTAATCGTAGATGAACGTTATAGTCTTTTGGATGCCCTTTTCTGCGTTGTTGCTTGATTTTAGTTCCACTTTGAAAAAAAAAATGCATAAAACTAAGAAACTTTAATTTATGATGCTAAAATGAAATTTATTAACGCTTGAAATTTAATTAAAATATTTTTAAAATAGTCTTGAAACTATATACATCCGCCAAACTGCAATGTTACCAACAACTGCCCTCTTAAAAAAACAGAACCCAATTTTCTTATTTTTATATTTGTTTGTTGTGCTGTACACAGCCCGATGACATCTCACTAGTTTGGAAAATAATCAGTTATTTAGATATTTATGAGTGTTTAAGCGCCTATAAGGGAAATAGGATATTGGATAAGATTTAAGCTATATATGGAATCGAATTAAAAAATAAGAAAAAGCTAATTTGATTTCCTGATTTTGTAACCTAATCCGAAGCTACCAGAGAGTATAAACGGGTCGTTCAAAAACTGTGAGTAGGACTGTACACCATAAGTATATTCAGCCTAAAAACGATTCTTAGCTTTTTCTTTTTTTTTTTACAAAAACCCTGTTTTCCCAGACACTGCTAATTATTGACGCCAAATATACACTACTACTAACTTAATATATCCGTTCATTTGAACCCGGATATATTAATATAATTAATTATATAATTATATAAATTATAATTATATAATATAATTATATAATTATATAATTATATATTATAATATATAAATATAATTATATTATAATATAATATAATTATATAAATTATAATTATATAATAATTTATATAATTATATATAAATATATAAATATAATTATATAATTATATTTATATAATCATATAATTATATTTATATAATTATATAAATAATATAATCCGGATATAATTATATAAATAATATAATTAGTTGAGATCAACCAGTTATCGTGATAGTGAATGTAATGAAGTAATGAATGGGGTAAATGGTCAAATACTCTTTTGTTCCACCATCAAAATTATAAAACTATCTAGTAAAGATTCATACCTTATATGCTCTATTTTCTTTTGATTTAATAATCGTATGTCTTCCTCCTCCTTTGCAGCCTGGGAGACTTTGGGGGGGATTAATACCAGGTATTCATTGTATATCTATATTGTGGATTCTTAAATCGGACTCATAAGCCCCCCCCCCCCCACCATCATGTAGAAAACAAGACTCAATTTCATCAGGTTAAAAAAGTTTTTAGTCTAAGAGGAATGAGATAAGTTGTGCATGCATGTCGGAGTACAGTTGTGCATGTCGGAACAAAATGAGCTTGACTCGTTTTGGTCACTTGGTTTGGAATAGCGTTTTGTTGCGTGACTCAGTAACTTCGGCTAGAGTGAACCCAGCTCTAGATGGATGCCTGGAAAAATCTGGCAGAGGTAAACAAGAAGAATGTGCAAAAGTACAGGATGGCTCAAAACGAGCAAAAATTAACATGAGTAGGGCTGACAACACCCACGCCTTTTCAAGACCAGAATATAATTCGTACTTTACTGAAAACAAAATACATTTAAGATATACACTTTGTTTTGTTTAAAATGTTTTACTAGTCATATGAAGGGGAAAGTCCTCCCCCTTGCACTCCAATTACACCGCAAGGGTCTGATGCCCTTTTTAAGAGTAATAAGAGATTGGAGGGCAAGCAGCCCTTCTCTCAGGCCCATTCATTTTCCTAACGCATCCAGTCAAAATTTTAAGACAGCCATTTTGTTCAGTCTTATAGAACGGTACAGAAACTATGTCCTTAGGGATATTAGGCATGTCAAACCATCATAATTATGCAACTGGCTCATTCTGGTTTATAGCCAAATGTTGCTTAGAAATAAATCAAAAGGCATTGTGTTTAATGGTTGCCAATAAGACACCTCATCAGTATATCGAGAACGACTGGGGGTATTAAGTTGAAACTTTTAGGGATACTTCTATTACTACTTCTGCTCTAACAATTTAAATAAATAAAAAGAGTGTAAGTGTATCCAGGTTGTCAAAGAGCATAAATAGAATCTTCTGGGAATGATAGTAACTTTTATTTTTCAGGTCAACTTCAGAAGCTATAAGTTTGAATTAAAAAATACTGCTTGTGTCACGACTAAAAGTTGTTGAAAATAACTACCCATACTGTGGATTCCTATAGAAGAAAACTGAAAAGATATACAATATTTTTTATCAATGAAAAAGACTATGCCAATTAAAAAGAACAGAAATTAATTAAAAAAAAGAACTTTTTCCACAAGAAAAGTTTTTAAAACAAAAGTAAAGAGCTCCATTAAGCCGAGAAAGAGCAAAAATAAATTCAAATAATCTTCCAAGAGTAAAACTACCACAAATCACTATAAAATAAACAAATGAAGCTCAAAACGAACAAAAATGACAATAAATAGCCTTGTCAAACAAAACGAGCAAAAATTAACATGAGTAGGGTGGATACACCCTATACCTTCTCAAAACCAGAACACAAATTGCACCTTTACTGTGAACATAAATACGTTTGAAATGTTTTCACCTTCCTTACTTTCATACATGCAAAACTTTAAAAACCTTAACGAAGAAATGTCATGATATGTCAATTTAACTGACAATTCAAGGTCATTTCTTTGTTTGCTTTTTCAGTAAAGAGCAAATCGTGCTCTGGTCTTGAGAGGGCATAGGAGTTATCAGCACCACTCATGTTAATTTTTACTCGTTTTGAGTTGGACACGGATACCTATTGTAATTTCTTTTCGCTCTGAGTTTCATTTATTTTTTCAGTTTATTAAGTTTTTTCTATTCGATCAGTCAACAGGTTTCGCCACTAGTGCTACGTAATCAGCTAGTACTACGGACTAGTGCCACGGACTAGTGTCCGTAAACTACAAAGAAGCCTGTTTATAAAAAAACCGATTTTTTTGTTTAGAGACTAACCAAAGGTAGAACCAACTAATCAAATCCCGCCAACCCTAGTGAATTGTCACTATTTCTAGGGTTGTTATATTGCCTAAACAAAAATCACTAAATCGGTATAATGTGCCTTATGTGCATTAGTAAGAACAATGTGACTTATATGCTGAGCACACAAATCACTAGATTATTGAAGAAAATCACTGAAAATCACTAAAGAATCACTAGAATATAGTGATTTTTTTTTCGCTGGGTGGCAACCTTGCATACAGTACAAAATGTGATTGATAAGACTCTTCATTACAGAGTTGTGGATTAATTCTCAACACTTGACATTTTTTGACGTTGGTAAAAGTTACAAATATTAAATATATATATTTTTTGGCTAAAATTCGAAGCTATAATTCCTCTTGCTCGACAGGCGTTGCTAATAGTTCATGTATAACTTTGAGGTTGTGGTCAGGGGCATAATTTACTATGGGGCAGGGGGGGAGACTCTCCCTCCAGATCTCAGTTGCCCCCCTCGACTTCAGTTTGTCCCTCCAGCTAATATTTAGTTTCTGCAAAAATCTTGTCAAAATTAATATAAGCTTGCATAATTCAAGTATCCAGTGAAACAGGTCAGTTTTGTTTAGTATGTGTTTGCCCTTATGGTACTATATGGCTTTTTCATTGTCATTTTCATTTGATTTGAGAATATTTGCTCCAACTTTGCTCCCCCCCCAGGATCTTCACGAAATTATTCCACTGGCTGTGGCTGAAAAATAATGCACCCGACCTCCTCAAGGAAGATAAAATGTCAAGAACCGCTGCATAAAAGTAATCTGCTATAATCTTTTTTTTTATAGCGATGTCAACTTTCGGCCAATATCAAAAGGAAGTAATTTTCCTGGATTGCGCAGCACATCGTCTCCCAACTAGATGAAACGGAAGCCGCGTTATGGCTAAACGAACCCAATTATAAAAATCTTTAGTGCCTGGGAAACTCGCTTTATCCTTTAACACAAATGATAGTATATGTACAGCTATAGGGCTTAGTTTAGCAATTTAATGTCAGACATTTTTATGACTATTGTTTTCAATGAAATGGCATAACTCTTTTTTCTAAGAAGTGAATAATGAACCTTGCATCCGGGTTGGGATTGATTGTTAATATTTTACTAGTTATCACGAAACCAACATAATTATATGTTTTATAAGGAGGATAAAATGGACGCATTCACGGTTACTCAAAAAGACGTATTATAAGTTCTGGGTCACGTAATCCGGTGCATTGAAGAAAGTAATAACTTATGCGGTATCCAAAGAAGAGCTTTTTAATCACAAGTGTTTAAATTCCTTAGAGTTATGGGAATCACTGACAGGAGAAAGGAACTGAACATGCTTATTGCGGCTAGTTGAAGCTGCAGTAGCGACTACTTCGATAGTTAAGTAAAGGTGTCAGCAAAAGGCTAAAATCCGCTATATAATAATAATAAAAAAAAAGTATCTAAAAAACATTTGTTTTCAGTTAAACATGAGCTATTCTGTCTGCTTTTTGTCATTTTGGGAAGGGGGATAGGGGGTACTTGGAACACCCTAAAACCCAATGACATTGGCTCGAATTTATAATTAAAGTGTGTTTGTGACAATCCCTTGACAATCGCTTGACAGTGGTCCGCGTAGTGCAGGTGCACATCTCCAGATAGTTGGGTTTCACCCAGGAGTGTTATGTGGCAGGGGTAAATCATCCGATACTTCCTATGTTTTTCCCACCGATTTCATGACTTGACTAAGTTGACTTAAGTCCCGTCGGTCCTATAAGGCTATCTTGGGACCTCTTTCTTCGCTGTGGCGTGGATATGCCTTATGTATGCCGTATGATCTTCTTCTAGACGAAGAAGTACCAAAGGGTTTTGAAGCCCAAAGTCTTCCTTCCACCTCTTTGGGGGGTGACGGAAAGGATGAGAACAGTGAATTTTGACTTGGAAGTTAATTTTGGGGGAACAAGAATGATTCATCCCTTGGACGTGGCCGAGCCATCAAAGCTGCTGGAGCTGGATGTTGGTGAGTGTTGTTTGTTGGATTTTAAGGTGCTTAATGAGTTCGAATTTTGAGATTCTATCAAGGTAAGTTTTCCCGGTAATTGAGCGGCTACATCCACTGAAGTACAATGTGGTCGAAGATTTTGGCAGTTTGACTTGTTAGGCTAATAAGGATTTAGTTATCGGTTACCACCTTTGATCCCTTTTTGTTTAGTGGAAAAATGGTTGCTTCGCACCAAGAGTGTCTGGAAATGTCTTTCTTGCCGGGCCGCTGATGCAATCTTGTGTAATAGGTCTCTGAGTGCTTTCATACCAGACTTTCCGCAGTTCTGCTTGTATTCCGTCGGGGCCAGGAGCTTTATTTGTCTTCAGCAATTGGATGATGTCCACAACTACAGTACGGTGCCT
Source organism: Artemia franciscana (assembly GCF_032884065.1). NCBI lineage: Eukaryota > Metazoa > Arthropoda > Branchiopoda > Anostraca > Artemiidae > Artemia > Artemia franciscana. The sequence goes on along the minus strand of NC_088874.1, from coordinate 6,140,396 downwards.
GAGATAGTACCAGGAAACAGGTCAAGAGCATCGGGGTTTGGAGGAATATATGGATTGAGCTTTCCTTCGTAATGCTTCATCCATCTCAAGTGGATACCTTCTGCGCTCTCTACCTGGGATCTGTTTTTATCTAGCAGTATGCAATTAATAAGGTTTTTTCACTTGATAGCTAGCGAAGTTTCTTGTACATAAAGTATGAATCAGTTTTCTTGAGATCAGAGTCAAACTGTTCGCTTTTTTATTTTATGCAGGTCTTATGGGATCAATGAATTGCCTTTTCGACAGCAAGCTTCAGTGGCCTATATCTGTCTCTGCTCTCTCTTCCTGGACTTGTTATTGTGTTTGAGCTTGTCAATACATAATAGGGTGATTTTGTCGGCTAGTCAAGGCTTTTAATCGTCCGTATTAGCTCCTTGAACAATGATCGTGACGTCCCTGATGACGTTTGAGCAGTCATTGACCATTATATCGATATCTTTTTTTTACAGATTTATGGTAGCATTTGAAATAAGATACAGTATTAGAGGATTAAGTTCCGACATGGAAGTCAAGGGAGTTAGTTAGACGGTCTGTCTATGTGTGTTTAAAAGGGTGGGTCTCTTATTTAGCTTTGCGAACGATGTCAATCATTTCTTCAATTTAGACATGACCAAGGAATTGTCACTATTGAAATCACTGCCTGCAAGGGTATTTAGCATGGAAAATTTACATTACCTAGTGACGAGTACGTAATCAATAAGATTCCGGATCTTCACACCCAGCGAGGTACTTGTTGCTTTTCGACGTTCTGTGTGTTTGAAGAGAGTGTTAATAATGGCCATAACATTTATAACATTATCTGCAGAACTCAATGAACAATTTTCCTTTTATTTTAAGTCGTTTAAAGCTAAAAGTACCTGTGACATCTTTTTTCCCAGCAACAGCAGTTCCAATAATAGCATTGAAGTCACCTATGACAAGGGCGAGGTCTTTGTTCCAAACTACGTTAACTATACTTTGCAGGGTAAGTTAGAAATATTCAGACTTATTATCTGGCTTGCCACAATCTGGAGCGTAGAATGATTGTCATGTTGATCGGGGATACTTACAGTCATGTCACAATCAATCATTCTGACTCAGGCATTATGGAAATAAGTGATCTTCATGCTATACTTCACACCAAAAAGCCAACTCCTTGGCAATGAGCACCATCAGATCTTCCAGACACTATCAGACTAAAATTACTGGTCCTTTCTTCGCCATTGGTAGTTAGGTGCGTGGCCGAGAATCCCATGATGTCCCAATTACATTGACTTAGTTCATCTGGAATGAGATCTATTTTGCCTTGTTTAGTAAGTATTCTAACGCTTAGGATTACAGCAGATATGAATGATTTCCAGGAAAGCACAGCCTCCGGGGTTGGAGTTGTCGACGTCGTTGAAAGAGATCCATTCGTGAGATTCTCACTCATCAAATCGATGGCTGCTCCAGACGTGGTAGGGGTCATCTCATGGCCTTCGTTGGTTAACCTGGATGCTGTAGTACTGGTTCAATTTCTCGATTGTTTGTATTTTATTTTGTTTTAAGAAGAAAGAAGGTTTCTTGGCAAATTTCGATACAGTGGTAAGCCATTCCCCTCAATACCTGTCAATGCAGAGGGAGGATAAATGCACCCTTCTGGTGTTACACCACCAATAATTTATCCTATTCCTGGGAGAGGCTTTTTGACTGGCGGGACATATACAAACGCCTATGGGACCTGTCTAGTGCACACCAGAGTGGCCTTCCACCTCCTCCGTCTAAATTTATCACCCCCAAACGTGGATTCTTAAGCTATATTTCAAGACCCCCAGAGACCAGGTGTTCCTGGTCCACCCCTCCCTAGCAGGAGGTACCCTGCCTTTCTGCAGGACATTCCCCTATCCACCACCTGGAGACATGCTGAGTGGCCTGGGCCCATATTGAGAAGGTCACTCCGTAGGTACTCAGAAATCTTCTGGTTTCTTCAGGTGTATTTGACCTTAACTAACTCTGGCTGAGCTTATAAAGTTACACCGCTTACTACTGTCCAAAATCAAATAATTAAAGACCCAAGGGCTCGGTCATCTGCAACGAAGGACAATGATTTCAAATCCAGCCTGCCAACCTCTCTAATAGTGTACCCTATGCCCTTTATTTGTGTACCCTAAAGGCATATATTTTATAAAGGGCAAGTATTGTGCTTAGCGGTATTTTCAATTAATATTTAAGTCAATCCAACTTAGATCAACAAGCCAAACAATCCTTTGATACAAACTGTCGTGGATTTTGAAGGCTACCTGTGAAACATTTAGACTATGCACTACATGCAACACCACAAGTTGCCATGGAAGTAGGATGACACTTGCGAAACATGTGTGTGATGTTGTAATGGTCTTTTCTTTGATGTTATGCCATTATCTGAGGGCAACCCCTGAATCAAGTGCACATTTGTTAAATCATCAATAAAGGAAGTAGTTCTTTTCATTTTCAGATTATTCTTAGAAATATTCTTGTCTATGCCCTCTTCTGAAGGGATTGTTATAATAACAAATTTCTGATTTTATAATATTAACAAAATTTATATTAAACAGATTTTCATGGTTACTTTCACTTTAATTTATGTTTTTACAATTTATTTGGGTTTATTTGATATAATACATTCACGCAGTAATTGAAATTAATTATTTGCGAAATTATTTGTCGCGTTTCTGTGAATGTTGAAATGCGCAAATATTTCAAATTCGAAAAATGCAAAAGCTACATCTACGATATTGAAAATAAAACAAAAATATAATGAACAAAAATTAGTTAAACTGGATGCGACCCAGAATAACCATGTACACTAAATTGCCTTCATAATATAAAGTATCAGTTATGTTATTATAAAGTTCCCTTCAGAAGAGGGCATAAACAAGAATGATATGTACTTTTTTTTAAAGAATAAAAATGGACTTTGTTTATGTTTTTCTCTCTTTTTATTTCAAGCTATACGTAAAAAAGTCAGATTTTAACTGCTCCATTTTAGTTTAACTAACAAAGTACTCATGCTAGTTTTTCTCAAATATGTCCTTGCAAACATGGTAAAAAGGGCTCTTATTTTAAAAATTAAGTGCTGAGTCTCACTATTTGCGTTTCAGAAGCCTTGAGTGGTATCAACCGAAGCAGACGTCCTTTTATTCAACAGCCGTCAATATGTTTATGCAAAATACTTTTTCCAAATATAGAAATGCTATTTCTGAGGTATGACTGGCAAAATAAGGGCATCGTGTGGTTTATTCAGGAAGTTAGAGGGTAGGCTATCGCTAATCATAACATTTTGTAATATGTTAAAAAAAATTCATAAGAAGATGTGGTATCTTCTTGATACCACAGAAGCAACCGAAGCAGATGTCCCTTTATTCAACAGCCGTCAATATGCTTATGCAAAATACTTTTTCCAAATATAAAAATGCTATTTCTGAGGTATGACTGGCAAAATAAGGGCATCGTGTGGTTTATTCAGGAAGTTAGAGGGTAGGCTATCGCTAATCATAACATTTTGTAATACTGTATTAAACACACATTTTCAAATCTACGCTCTACTCTCAGCTTAGATATCAATTCAGTTATGAAAACTCAATTTATTTTTGGGACACAGTGCGCGGTACCGATTCTAGCGGCTGGAGACAGGAAACTTGCAGCAGAGCTTAGATACAAAATTGCGTTCCCGCCGATGGTGTTGTAGTACGATTTACGCGTCGGAGCGCGGGCTTGGAGGAGGTGCCAAGTTCATAGATCTGTACCAAAAGCTTCTCATGGGCAGGATAGGAGTTTTCATAACTGTATCGGTATCTAAGCTCTGGCTCTACTCCAGTATTTTCCTTTAACACGGGAGCTGTAAATTGAAACAAATTACTAAGATGACTTAATTATCAATGGCACTAAATTCACGACAAAGTAGGAGGTTTTAAAATGTGTTTTTTGATGTCTTGGAGGACACATTTGTTGTTTCTTTTCAGTTTACTATTAGTCAATGAAAATACAATTAAAGGTATTTTCCAACTCTGGGGAGAAAGCCTAAAATTATAGAAAATAAACTGTTCCCCCCTCTTCCCAATTGCCGTATCTTTAATTTTCCCTTTACTTTAACGCTGTAAAAAATTAAGATGACATAACATATTTAAAGATAACAAAGAGTTTCTTATTATGGTACGATATAGTCTACACAAGAGCCAAATGGGCCATGGTTCCAAAAAGGTTACTCATAAAATAACAACAACAATAAAACAGCCACTCCATTCCTGCTATGTAAATATTCATCTTTCTTTACCGGACCGATTGTCAAAAAGCTCTCTCTTCAATACATCGCCACTTGGATATGTTTCCCTACGTTTCAGACAGCCAGAAGGCACTTACCCCTAAAAAAACTGGTAAAGGTAAAAGGTAAAGGATACGGCATTAGACTTTACAGTCCCTACCGGCGGTGCTGATCTCCAAAAACTGAACCTTCTAAAAATTAAATCCCTCCATTAAACTTACCTCAATCCCAAAGATTCCCTACCTCAAACCCTCCAACTCGTTGCAGTCGCATCAAGTGCAGTATGCCTTAATTTTTTTAGTCATTTCTCATGGTTACAACAAAGGATCGAGAAGTAAGCATAAGCGTTGGGCTATCCTACAGACAATTGCAAGGGAAGGTTTAAAAATCCAGATTATCTGATAGTTTGGCTTGATAAGACAAATGGCAAGTCGTTAAAAGGAAAAACTGAGACGCATGGCCATTGGTCTGTTAATGGGGGGGTTGATTCTTTGACCAGTTTGACAGATCATCGTCACAAAAATTACTTGCAGTCAAGAGCCCCGCGGAACATCATCCTTTTGTTTCAAACCTGTAATATTCAAAGTACAATTCGTTTTTGTTTTTTGTTTTTGTAAAAAGATAATTCGTTTAGATTAATTCAATAAAAAATTATTCAAGTAAAAAAAAACAGTTTTATAGCTAAAATGAACAAAAATTCATCTTAAAAGGATATTGGTTTCCGTCCCTGGATCCCACCTATTCTGCTATACGTATATGTGTATTTGATACACAAAACTCCGTATGACCTTGACCACAAGTGACAACATGAAAAAGAGAAAACCAAACATATAAAAACATTTAAAATAAAATAAAACTAATACAAACATAACCGTCAGGAAAGTCCTCTTGGTGGGCCGTGCCCGTACGAATAAACTTCGCCATTCCCCTGATACTTAAAAAAAAAATTTCCAACAAGCTTCCTACTTACAATTCTTCCTCACCAACATCAAAAAACTTGTTTCCCAAATATTATTGCCCCCAAACCTCCCAAAACATACAGTACAATCTTCCTCCCAAACATGGAGAAACTGTAAAAAACACTTTTTTATTCTAACCTTCCCCAGATATCTCTTTCTCCTACATTGCCATGACATTCGACTAAAAACATCATAAAGTTTAAAATCTTAACAAATTTTTTTTTCAAAAGAAAAAAATTTTCAATCAAAAGTTTTAAGTTGAAAATGAAAGGAACAGAAAACGAGGTCAACTGATTAGCTTCAGCGTTATCTGCAACAAGAGAAAAAAAAGGGGCCACAAGGCCCAGTTGCCAAAGAAAGGGTCACAAAAGCGGCGGAAAAACAAAACAACTAAAATAACTAAAAACACAAAAATTGTATAATCGTGTCACCATTGGATTTTTATTCAAAACGATCTATCTATTTTCAGCTTTACAAAGGGTTGAATGTAAAATTTTTTCATTCGTGTTTTCAGAGTGAGCTTAGGTGTAAATTTGTTTACAATTTGTGACATATATAAAATATATAAATCGAAAAAAGGTCCGAATAGGCAACGGAAATCAATTATGTATTAGGTTAGAATAAGCCACGTGAAGAGAAAAAATCATTCAAGAAGAAAAACGTTTGGGATGGTAACACTGGCCCCCACAGTACCTGTTATCGTTGCTGCAGATCAATATGAACTCGGAACCGTTGATTCTACAATAAGAATAATTGTTGTGCTGGAGACGCTGCGGTAACTAAATAAGGAACAGACTTGTAAGAATTGCACAAACAACACTACCACAAAAGTTGCTAAGATACTCTCCCAGTGATGTCATGTGCCCGCTGACAGTGATGTCATGTGCCCGCTAGGAAGGAGTGAGTATGTGCCCGCTAGATCCCTTAGTTTTTGAAAAAAAATACTATTTTGGCGTAATTTCATAGAAAAATGTCTTTTTTTGTGTATTCAGGGAAAGAACGATTAGTTTGCCCCCTTACCCCTTAGATTTTGAGAAACACATTTTGTCCGCCACCTAAGTTTTTGTTAATTGACGCTACTGGACTCTCCTTCAGATCGAGAGGATGTACATTCAAGTCACATTGTAGTAAAGTTCCCCGTGCAGCACTTGGAAACTTAATTATTTTTTAATTGCCGCCGAGATGAGAATTTCATTTCGAATCAAAAGTTGCGAGTTCACATCTAACTATAACGGTCCCAATCAAATCTCCATGCAGGCATGTACATAGTTACTTTTACTTTGGATGACTATACAGAACTGTGGAGACGATTGTGCTTTCTAGTGACACACACTTCATTGCTGGTTCATTGTGTACTTTAATCATGCCTGGTCTTCATTAACTTGAAAGTTAACTACCAATGAATCACGACACAGCTGCAGGTAATGATCAACAATTTAACTAAATGAGTCATTTTCTTTCTGTTAGGTTTTTTTCCTTGAATATACATCTAATTGGCTTCTTAGTCATATCCGTACTGACAACTTTAAGTTAATTCAGTTTTAAAGACAATTGCGTGTTTATCAACAAAATTAAATAAAACAAATAACAAGGAAGAAGAACATCAATAATATTTAAGTTGCCAAATTTTTTTTTTCCACAGAAGCTCAGGCTGAAAATTCTTGGTTCAATCAGATTCAATTTTTTTGAGTTCAGGGGTTTATTCAAGTCCTTCACTTCAGAGGTAGTTTAGTCTCAAACTTTAAAAGTGGGTTCACCTTCATAAAATCTGTGAAAAATGAAATGTTTACCTTAATTCCTTGGTAATTGTAATTATCCCGTTTTGTAAATTGTGTATTCCATATTTTTGTAATTTGTAATTGTTTACCAAATCAATATAATAGAATTTGTCATCTCTCAACAGATAATAATTTTAACGAAAATCTTTATTAACAAAATTAATCATTTTAACGAATATTTTAACGAATGGACTCAAACTTCTTATGCGTTTTTTTTTTCTTATGCGGTGTTTTCATTCTACTCTAATTTGCAGTCTAAGGACTTCGAGGAAATCATCATAAAAGTTTTCTCTCCAACGTTCTATTTGGCAATGAACTATTAGGTTTTAGCCCTTTAATATAGTAAAGAACAATTTTGATCAGGTGACTTGGGGGAAAAGGGGGAAGGGGGATAGCTGCCCTCCAATATTTTAGGTCACTTGAAAAGGTAATACAATCCCTTCAAAGAAAAATGGGATTAAGTGAACCAAAATAAATTGGAGTTACTGGCCCAGCATTGGAAGTCATGGATGATTTCAAACAGTTCGTGGTAGCGAAATGCAATTAAGGTGCGATGTGGACTCAATTATAACTGAAAAATCTAAGAAAAAACGTTTTTATAACAATAAATACGTAAAAGAATCGAATTTTGATGCTTATTCAAAATATGTAAAATTCATCAAATCATCAATTTAAAGGTACTCTTTAGAAGTTACGAGACTGAGAAAATTTGCCATTTTTCTAAGAAAAGGGGGAAATACCCTCAAAATTAAATAGTCTTAATGAAAATCAGACCATCAGATTCAGCATACTAAAGAACAGTTCTAAGGACATTTCAAGCTCCTATATGCAAAAATGAAGAATTTGCATTTTTTTTTTGCCAGAAGAACGATCACGGATGCGTGTTTAATATTTTCTGTTTTTCCCCAGGGGTGATCGTATCGAGCCAGTGACTGTAGAAGATCGGGAGAGGACTCGTTTGATTGAAAATCGAAAGTTCTAGTGCCCTTTTTCAATAACCAAAATATTTTAAAGTGACGAAAAATATCAGAGGGATTATTCTGGTGCCAGGAGGGGCGTTACGTGGAAGTATTTTTATATTGAGGAATTTTTAATTGGGGAAGAGAATTTTCTATGGAGGGGAGATGGATTTCCCAGAATTATTTATAAAAAATACCAAAAAATTAAATGAATTTGTTTTCAACTGAAAGTAAGGAACAGCATTAAAACTTAAAACGAACAGAAATAATTACCTATATGGGGGGGTCAACCCCTCGTCAATACTTTAATATTTACACTAGTTTTTTGTTAGTACTCTTAAAGAGCTTTTGATTCTAATTAAACAACCTTTGCGCTTCAGGAATCATTCTTAAAGAATTGGGACCAAGTTTGAACTTAAGTGTAAAGAGCAAGGTATTGACGAGGGGGTGACCCCCCTCATATACGTAATAATTTCTGTTCGCTTGAAGTTTTAATGTTGCTCCTCACTTTAAGTTAAAAAAGAAACTTTTTTTTTATTTAGTTTAGCTTCATTAACTGAGTGTAGTAAATATAAATATCATTTTTCTACAATGAGCGCACTTTTTCACTTATCAAAGTGCCTAGATCTTAATCTTAAGATTGTAGTTCTATCTGGTAAGATTACCATGATTAGTTCATGTAAGTACTATAAACCTTAACTCAGAGACTATTATCTTTTGCTTTATCAAAATTTTAAGTGCTAAGATCTAAGAAAACAATAAAAAAAAATAGTTAAAAAAATAGAACATCGGAGGAAAAAACTTTGATGGAGATTTTGTCAGAGTCCTTAGATTTCACCAGGGTTAAATTTTCACCTAAATATAATCGTCTAGAGGATCTTACTGGTGGAGATTTTTCGTCGAGAGGGAGCCCATTTCCCTGGTATTATTTAAAAACAATCATAAATCAAATAAAAAACAATTCTTTTCTATTGAAATTAAGTAGCAACATTAAAACTTAAAACGAACAAAAGTTATTACGTGTATGAGGGGGTTGCCCCCTCCTGAACACCTCTCTCTTTCTGCTAAAACTATTTTCTATTCAATCGCATAAAAAAAACAGTTGGAATAACATTAACCAGGAGCGCCAATTCACGGAAAGATGACGGGGAATGCAAGGATTCTTTCATTTTTTCAAAATCATGATACAAAAATAAGTATTTTTCAAAATCTGGAAGTGGGCTGTTTTTCAATGAAAACAACAAAACAGTTATTTTTCGAAATCTAGCTCCTGCTGGTCCCTCCCCCCATATGCACCCCTGCAACAACTGCTATTAAAATCAATTCAACGTATTTCTTATATCCTCCAACAAAGTTTATTGCAACGGTTTCAGTCTATTAGTTCAATAGCACTGGACCCTAATTTATCGGCACAATTTTAGTATTTTAAGTTTTATACCTCGAGAAGGAATTCCAGTTTGACTAAGATCCAATTGATTCCTGTATTCACATATCTTTATTTAGTAGATTTGTTAAAAGTAGGCTACAAAAATAATCTTACATAAAACGATGAACATAATACATAAATAAAAGATAAAGTTGTTCAACAAAAAGTAAAGAGTAACGTTGAATCTGAACGAGTCTTTTAACTCTCAGGAAAAAATGTTCTTCTAGTTCAAAGCCAGTGACGGTTTTAGAAGGGGGCAGAGGGGATACTTGCCCTAGGTGCAGAAATTCTAGAGGCAAAAAATTTCAAATAAATAATCTAAGGAATATAGTCTTTTATAATTTTAGAAATTTTTTCTTATCAAAATGATTAAATAAATAAAATTAAGTAAAGAATATTCAATCCAAAATTTTCATTTTTCCCTTATCTTCATCACTATATTTTTAAAATATCAAAGAAAAAATAACAAGATTTTTTCAACTCATAGTAAGGAGCAACACTAAAACTTGAACCGAACAGAAATTATCACGTATATGTAAGGGGTTGCATCCTTCTCAATGCCTTTTATTTTAATGCCTTACTCGTTACACCATAGTTTGACTATTTGTTCCAATTATTAAAGAATGACTCTTGAAACACAAGGCTCATTTAATTAGAATAATAAGCTTTTTTAGTGGTTATATAAAAACTTTAGTGCAACGAGCGTGGTATGGAAGAATTGGAAACCCTCATACAAGTAGTAACTTCTGTTAGTTTTAAGTTTTATTGTTGCTTTTTACTTTCAGTGGAAACAAGTTTTTCTTTTCGATTGTATTTAAGTCTCTAGAAAATCCGGCTCCTCCTCCATGGAAAATTGTCTTTCCCCATGAAAAATCTTTTCATGGAAACATCAAAAGATCCTTCCACTTACCCCCCCCCCCTTCCCCTCCACCGAAAAGTATCAGCCTCTCCCCTAAAAAATGTCAGTATACTTCCCAATACCCCAAACTATATATAAACAATGGGCAAATTTTCATAGCCTGCAGCCCTTCCCATGGAGGTCATTTGTCTTCCCCCGTCTTTACAGGCCAATAAGCCTTTGGAGGAATAGTAAAATATAGTTTTGTATGTATATTCGTGATGAATAAAGCTTATCTTACTGCTGCAACCATGATACCAGTGTATTCATATTCCCCCCCCCCTTTACCCGAAGGCTTAAATTATTTATGGAACATAGCAGCCTATGTCTTAATCTCAGAATGTCAGTAAAAAAAAATGTGCAGCTTAATATCTCTGAAAGTATCGGCACTTAGTATTTTATGGACGTCCCAAGAAAATTGTTTTCAGAGAAAACATAGGGGGTAAAAAAATACATATCAGAAGTTTCTATTTCGGATTAAGAGAAGGAGAATCTTACAAACAAGATTGCAGCTGTATTTTTCCAGTCCACAGATACAGCTGCCAGTCTCATTTTATGCTTTACTGAATTGTGTCAGTAAAATGATCATATGCAGTTTCTGAATGGACGTTAATGTGTTTGATAACGCTACATTGAATATGAATACCAAATAATAAAACGCTGAAGTTAAAAAAAAAAAGTGAAAGTGGGATGAAAGAATAAGCCGGATATTTTAATTTTCAAATAAATAAGAACATGTAAGGCAACGAAGAAAAACGAGATAGTTCATAACCAATTTGAAAAAACAAAACAAAAATGAAAAATAATAAAATAATAACCAAATAATAAAACACTGAAGTTAACAAAAAGGTGAAAGCAGGATGAGAGAATAAGAAAAGTGTAATTTTTAAATAAACAAGGAAACGCAAGGCAACGAAAAAAACGAGATAGTTCATAACCAATGAGAAAATATAAAAGAATGAAAAGTATGAATATTAAATAATAAAACGTTGAAGTTAAAAAAAAAGATGAAGGCAGGATGGGAGAATAAACCAGAAAATTTAATTTTCAAATAAATAAGGAAATGTAAGGCAACGAAGAAAAACGAGATAGTTCATAACCAATGAGAAAATACAAAGTAATGAAAGGTATGAATACCAAATATTAAAATTCTGAAGCTAAAAAAAAAGTGAAAGCAGGGTGAGAGAAAAAGCTGGAAACTAATTTTCAAATAAACAAGAAAATGTAAGGTAACGAAGAAAAGCGAGATAGTTCATAACCAATGAAAAGATACAAAAAAAAAACGAAAATACCTCGACTGACTGGACGTCTTGTCCGGAATCATTGCATTTTGGCGGGAAGAAGTGGGGAGATTACGGTGAGGACAATACCTCCTCTATATTTTTCTGTCCCCTTCCAGATTACAAAGAAAAAGAATTTTTTGGGGAAATCAATTGAAAAAAAAAATTGTCTCCCCCCCAGACTGAAAATAATACGTTTTCTCGTATCTTCACTAAGAAAATAAAAGAACGGAAATCACAGAAACAAAAAAAAAGCTGTCACCCTAGAAATTAAAAATAAATATTTTTTTTCTATCTTATTAAAAAATCTCTGCCTCCATCCCTAGAATTCCATGAATTGTGGCCCCTGTGAAATTGACTAAGGGATCATTTGACCAAGGAGTGACCAATTGTGTATTTTCATTGTGAGCAAGCTTGCACCTCTGAAACTACTTCATATGTCTTAACTTCTGCCTATTGCACCTCTTCAATTCTTTTCCAGGTCCATTATTCAGATCCTGCCTCAATGATATATGTCTACAAAAAACTTATTGCGTAGTCCATTGCATTTGACCTGAGCTTCGCATTCATATAAGGAACCATACCTCGGCTTAACGTTATTAGTAGCCTACGTGACATAAGCTACTTAGTATAAGAATGTAAATGGTATTTTATTCGTCACTTGAAAATAATCCACATATCAGACACAAGGTTATATTAATAAGTACCTTATTATAAAACTATGTGCTAGGCCTGCTTAGTCAAAATGTAACCACTGTCATCTTTGAAGTGCTTCCTCAGATCGTTTTTATTTTTTAAATATATAAATTGTTTTGACAGTCTACAAGTGGCGTGGCCAAAAAGTCTAGTACAAGAATCGAATGGACACGAGAAGAAACACAGGTGGTTCTATATGGGTTTAAAACACGAATTAAAACTATTAGGTCAATAAGGGTGCGACGCCATAATGAAGAACTAGAAACAAATTCAACCTTAGTAAAGACTTATTTGGACACAACCGGAATGTTCAAAAAGTAGCCGATTCGTTTGCTTTTAAACAGTTTACATCTATTATAAAAACCAAAGACTTTATTAAGACTCACACTTAAGGGCGTAATTAGTTATGGGGCAGGGGAACAACTGCCTCCAGACCCCAGTTTGCCCCCTAACTGAAATTTACTTTCTTTATAACTTGACTTGGAGATATCGACTTCAACTTTACTCCCTCCTTCTCCAGGACTTTGAAGAATTTACGCCACTGCCCAGGCCCTAAAATAGATTAAAGAAAAGTTTTAACTTAGCCCTAAATCAAAGCAGAATAGAAAAAACACGTAAAAAAGTAATATTTTTGCTTAAGTTTTCTAATTCATTTTTTTCATGCTGATCAATGATTGATTTATCAGTCCAAACTTCAGTTTCCTCTCTTTACCCGCTTCCCATATCAGTTTGTCTGGGTCTCCGATCCTCCCCAAAGAAAAGCAAAAATTATGTTATTCACTTGTAATCAAATCATGGCTTTACCACGGAAATAGGTCAGGTTAGGAGAACTGCTCCTCCCATCAAATGGGTTAGATTTATCAATTACAATTTGTATAAGTAACCCTTTGCGTCTAGTTTCTGTTGTACGCAGTTAATTACTGGACAGCTAATACGTTATTGAGATTCAATCGATAGGAAAACTTTTCTTCACGATATCCAGGGGACAGATGTCTCAGGGACGTCAAATTGACCAGTCCCAAGGGGTGTGAGGGCAGGAAAAGTCATTGTCTTCACTCTTTATGACACGCATCACCTACCTTGACCGACTGTCAATACGTCACGAATTTGGCAGATGCATTAGGAACACAGCAAGGGCGAATAATTCATTATATTCAACTTAGCTAACATTGTTGTCAGTAAGTACTTGTCGGTTTCTGTATTCATTCATCTTGCTCTGTTTGGCTTTTGGATAATATGGATCTGCTGGTAAAGCTTTTGAAGGGATCTCTCTAATGGAAAGTCCACAATTAGTGTCTATCAGCTTCACTGACCGCAATTCCTTACAAATAGTTGTGTCAACAAAACAAAGCGACTTTCGTGGATAAGAAATGGACAGTGAGCGTTTCATGTGACAGCATAGAAAAGCATCGTTTCGACCGGATGTCCATTCCTTACCAACTGGCGCAAACTTCAGTGCATCGATTGTTCCGCCACGCGTGTCTTGCATCTGCCACGCCACAGTTGGCAAACTTTCACCGTGTGTGGAGCGCGACACCTTAAGTGTACGTTTGCTAACAGTGGGAAATACCTCATATTGTTTTCTATTTTTATTTCTTTTTTTAATCAGGAGCCTAAAAACATACTGGACATTCTCAAAAGTGGCAGAGCTAAAGAAGATAAACAGTTACCCACATCAGGCATGTAGGCAAGAGGGTAGGGTGCGGGCCACGCCACCTAAAACCCAAAGTCTTTTTTATCTTCAAGCACACTTTAGTCAGACTCTCAATACCTTATCCTCCCCCGAAAAAATCGCACGTGCCCTATCCACAAGGGCCTTTAATCTGAGATGCCCAAGTTTCTTTTTTCTGAGGAGGGTGGCTCGAAAAGGCTAAACAGGGCATTTTTTTTATTAGAGCCGTTTAAAACTAAAGGGAGAGCACAGAAATATTTGATTTGTGGGGTTGAGAAGTATTAGGACTTTGAGTTCCATCTTCCTATGTGCATGTATAAAAAAAGACTGTTCCAGAAAGAGGTAAGAACTGTTATAGACATAACAATATGTCATCATTAGCAATAGTAATACTTATATTATGGCAGTAGGGGCGTACTCCCAGAATTTTTATTGGAGGGGGGAGAATTTTATTCAAGCGCTACTGAGGAAAAGCTACCATTTACCGAAGACGCTGCTAGGTTAAATTAAATAAACATAAAATTAAGTGCTGGTAATCAAGATTTTACTAAGATTATCAGCAATGAATTGCTGCAAGCGACAGTAGTATAGTTTCGGCTTTTCAGCAGGCTTCACCACTAATGTTGCAAAACCTATCCCCCCTCCACTTCCCCATCCTCCTATCCCAGCACAGGAAACTCTATCTTATAGATGAACCAAGCACCATTCTAACAGCCCCGCGTATTGCGCTATTCAGTTGCACGCAATTTTGAACCGATTTCGAACCTGAAAGATTAAATTTGTTGTGCTAAACTTTAACTAAGAGTGATTCATTGAAATATCATTTATGACTTTTTATTAAATTGATTTGGTAGTGTGTTTGTTGGTTTACATTAATAAACAGCATTGAAATAAGCGGGCCACATAAACCAAAAGCAAAAATACAGGATAATTGCAAGTTTTATTACATTTAATTCTAAGTCTAATATTATATTGTAATACGGATCTTATGATATTTCAAAATTTGACGAATTTACATATACTTTACGTCTTCAACCATCGAAGGCATGAAAAAGGTCTTTCACACGACGCAGAATTCATAGGAATAGTGAAGTATTTTTTAAATAGATCAAATATCAGAGGAAACACACATTTCAAGCGTTTTTCTGCTAAAACAGACGCTCTTTCTAGAATCTTTTTGTTTTCATATCTCCAAATCAGTAGAAACACTGAAGCTCAGACATACAGCGTTCAAAATTGAGCTTATAGTATTTACACACAAAGCCTACACTGTCTTTGTTCATTTTGTTTGCACCCAGCATTACGCTTTAAGTTATCCAAAACGTCAAAACTGTTCTCTTCTAGCCTAATTTCAATCTCTGTAGTTAGATCATTAATGACAGGAAACAACAGTATTTTTGAAAAACTCTTGCGCTGTCTCATATAGAAATATATTACCCCGACCTTATTTCACTGGAACTTTAGATTTCTGGGTCAAGTCAATAACACTATTTACCTAAGTGACCAGCTTGAGTCAATACAAAAAAGAGCAGTCAAAGTAATATTGTGCGATGCTTTTACCGAATATAAGTTAGCATTATCCACTTTACAAATTCCCTCTCTTCAAGAGCGTCGTCTCAGTTTAATCCTTGAATTTGACCAATATCTTCTCAGAAGTGATAAACACAGATCGATACTACCACCAGTTTTAGTGAAACATCGAAGTACTAGGTTGAAGAAAGTTGACAGATTAGCAGCACCTCCTTCACGCACAAATCGTTTTTCCAACTCATTCATCCCTTTCTTTGTATCAAAGGATAACAACTGCTGATTTAATCCTATGTGTCTTCTAATTTTGTTGTTGTTTGATTTAATCCTTTTTTTGTTAGCACAAGCGCCATTTAGTTTTATGACTACGAGAGATTGTGCAAATAAAACCGATTCTATTCTATTCTAATTCTGAACCTCTAAAACCATATTTCTAATTTAGAGCTTTGAAGGCTATCATAAAGTGCCATATGACACCCAAAACGTTTACTTTTATTAAAAAAACTTGCATTTTATTTAATATTTATCTTTAATATCACAAATATTTAATATCTTTTTTATTTTAATTTCACGGGTTGAAACAAAAACGACGCATGGGAAAATGCACGAGAAATATATAATTTGGGCTAAATATTTGCATACTAGGGGTGGGGGGTTTTTGGATAAGCTATAGTGCAGCTACAGTAAAAATGTGTTAACTACAATTATCTTACATATTATGAAGTAGGTCTAAGAACTGTTCTTTATCATATTTCTTTCTCAACCGCCTCAATTCTATGCTTATTAAAAATTTAAGAAGGGGGCATTTTTTTTCTTTTTTCCCATGAAAATACCAAATAAAAATTTATTTTTGAAATCAAAGGATGGGGGAAATCCCGGAGGCTAATATCCCCCCACGTGATTGACACCACTGGAACTAGTTTCAATAGCAACACAAGCGTAATACCATTCAATACTCGGGATTTAAGTTCTTAGATCTCTGTAGGTCTGAATTCTTCCGGCATTGCCCTACGAGAAAGCCTAGACCAAGTATCAAATAATTACTTGCTTAATCAATCTTAAAACACAAAATTGACATACCATAGTCTAATTCAGATATTGAAACAGTCGAACTTATTTCTTACTATGGTAAATTTCAAGCACTAGACCTGCTAACAAGAGCAAAATCCTCCCTGGTTATACTTAGCTTGTATAATAAATAGATGACCTATTTCCTTGATAATAAGACTTCAAGTGCAGTATATATGAATAAGTATTAATGAGGAAGCGCAATAGATTACGATTTTTGGTGTTTTTTACATTAGAAACGAGCTGGAATTATTTAAGAAAAAATTATCTGCTCGAAGTACAGAGAAAATTTGAAGCTTAATACGAGCAACAGTTTTAAAGTTACTTAATCAATTATATTTTTCTCCAACTTATTAGGGCAGGAGGGGGAAGCAACTGCCCCCTCCCAAACGACGCTACTGTATGGTAGTATCTACTGATTATTTAAAAAATCTAGTTCAGTAGAGTCGAAACAATGGACTAACTTCGTAATATTAAAAAGAATTTATACATTCCTATAACAAAAACTTTTTTTCCTAACTTTTGTCCTCCAAACAAAAGTTTCTGCAGCTTTCCTTCAATCCCTGGTAAAAACTTCTGTGGACGTCCATATTGTGAACAGAAGGTCGCAGCTTTCCATCAATCCCTTGTAAAAACTTCTGCGGACGTCCATATTGTGAACAAAAGGTCGAATCATAGACAATAGTATGCATATTTTTCTGTAGGATTATAGAGTATACCAGGAACATGAACACATTTTTTTGGGAGGTGGCGCTAAAGACAATCCTATTTAATAGTTTGAATCATAAGCGCCTAGAAATTGGGAAAATTCCAAATTCCAGGGAGTCGGGTCCTTGACCCGGGACTAGAAACGGAAAAAATCCACAAAGTAGAAGCCTGAACGGTTCATTTAACGAAGCAGCAAAGATTATGCAGGTGAAACTATGTCTTTGATTTAACTGCCATGTTTGTCACCCAAGAGCGGTAAGGAGAAAGGTGCCCCCCTTGGGAAAAAGAAGACATGCATGATCAAGAAAACGTATGGGAAATATTCTTGTTTAAATTCCAATAAA
Source organism: Artemia franciscana (assembly GCF_032884065.1). NCBI lineage: Eukaryota > Metazoa > Arthropoda > Branchiopoda > Anostraca > Artemiidae > Artemia > Artemia franciscana. Next base: position 6,122,784 of record NC_088874.1, on the reverse strand, counting down.
AAAAATATGATAAAATCCGACAGTACTGACTTCCCCCCCCCCGCCTGGGGAGGTTTCATGGTGTCACTCTTGTTTTCACCAATAATTTCATGAAATAAATAACATGTCTTCAACTAAAAGATGTCTGTTTTGACTTTTCCTACTTTGAAATTCTGAAACCAAGCTTGTTTAAATTGCAAACTCAAAATTAGTTCGAGACTTTTTAAACACATATTTCATTCGAAGCGAATATTCTTTTAATTCTTGTTTTCCGTATTAACTAACTGTTTAATTTATTTTCAATGTTTTTTCCTTTTCTTTTACCCTTTTATGTATTTATTTTTCTGTTTGTTTTCTTCCTCCAGATGCTTCTGCTGTTTCTTCTGCATACTTGGTATTTAACTAATACCGAAGTAAATTATTTATTTAATTATTCCTCCTTACTTCATGGACTGTAAACGTATCACATTTTGTAACCACAAAAAATTGCCTCCACTGAGGATTGAACTCAGGACCCCTGGTTTACAAGACCAGTGCTCTGCCGCTGAGCTATAGAGGCTTGTCTGTAATACACAATCAAATACGAGTAGATAAATAAAACCAAAAATTTGTTAACTGCGTCATTCGCTTCTGGCCAAGGAAAAGCAAAAAATGGCCTTGATGTCAAAACAAGCATACAAAAAATCTTTCATAAAAACTCGTCTAGTCAATGACGGAAAAAATGACACTTTTTTCTGACTTTTGGCCTGTCTATCAATAATGTAATCTAACTTCATTAGTAACACGTGTGACTACAATTATTTGTCAGTAATGACTGCGGTTGGCAAAATTTCCCATACACTTGAAAAGAAACTATTTTTTATTCGGGTTTTTCTATTTGCTTGCTAATGATTGTTTTATGCTTTTTTTTGTGATGGGACTTATCGTTTACTTCGTGGTTCAGTAGAATTTTCCTTAATTAAAGTATATATTGCAAAACCATCTAGAAACAAGCCGCAACTTAATGATATTTAAACACGATGATCACGATTTTATCATCGATGAGAAAATAACAGTAGACAAGGGAATAATTAGAGTGGATTAGAGGCAAAGGGTGACGGTGGGGGGGGGGGGGCAGGCATCGGCCTCTAAAAAATGAAAATGCGCAAAACAACTTTATGACCTCTCAGAAGAAATACTATGCTTCTACGACCAAAAAAGCTTTACAAACGTATGGAGTCTCCCCAAATTTTTTTGTAGCCCCCAACCAGGGACTTCATTTAGGGGGGGACATTTCCTCCAATAATTCGGTGAAAAATTATTATATAGCCCAAGCCCCTGAACTATCCAGATATGGACCTCTCTTGCCCCCCAATAAAAATGCTACAGCTACAGCCCTGCCCTCCCTTTCTCTCTGTCTCTCCTTGGAGAAATTTTGCGGGTGGCCTTGGCTAGAAGTTAGTCTCATAAAAGGATTACTTAATATGTTAATATTTTATATAAACGTGGACCATACTTGTATGTGGTAAAATTGGTCTTGGGACCTGGTTGCACTGAGATCTTATTGCTTTCACGATAGTTTACTATAATTTCAATATCATTTGCGTATTTGTGTGTGTTTGAGAAACATGTCTTGACCTCTAGAATATGACCCCCCATCCCAAATGCCAGTGAACTTTGAAGGCTAATATAAAATGCATCATATATAAAATCCTCAATTGAAAGGCAACAGAAATTATCTTTTCAAGTGAAATACCTTGAATTTATTGAAGCCAAGGGGCAGACTTTTTAGCACAAGGGTCGGCATGTTACATCTTGCTTAAATCAAAATCATGCAAAGATATTCAATATCTGTAATTGGAGGACAGAAGTGTGCTTGAAAGCCCTTTATTCCTCATCACCTCCATCATCTCCCGCTTTTCTGCAGAAAGGTAGCAATAGTCTAGCTCAGTGGTTCTTAATCTGTGGTACTAGTACCCCTTGAGAGCACACACAAAATTTTAGGGGGTACGCGGCCAGCCAACAAAAATAGAACATCTCTTTAACTCTAGGACTGGAAATATTATTTATATTTTAGCTATAGAATACTTAGCACCGGTAACTGAAAAGGGGCACATAAATTTTTTTTGTGGGTAATAACAGGCACAGATTATCCAGAGGCGATTAACCTTCTTAAAGGCTAATCGCTTTTCAGGTAAAGTATTATCAGTGGTTCTTTTAGGTTGCGAAATATAATTTTGTGGATGGATAGAAAAAACGAACAGAAATAATAATTTCATAATAAATGGGGCTTAGAAGTTTTCGGCTATCTCTATTGAGGGCGACCCCTCAGTGAATGTACTTTTTGATTCCAACTGCCTCCCTGAAAACTTGTAGGTAACCTTTAACAGAGGCAATAATGGAGGTAATTTCAAACAATATGAAATAATGTGGGATACCATAGACGTGTTGATTGAAGATGTAATCAAATATCTAAGGGCCATTGGCATAGCCTAATCGCATCGATTGAGGACCTGTGTTCAGATAACCTCTCTCCCAGTTGTTGTTGGGTTCTCCTAACATAAAATTAGCAACAACAACAGGGAATTCTATATACACCACCCAGAATGGGGCTGGTTTTATCTTTACCACTGTTGAAAAAGCTCTGTATTGTATTTAAACTTTTAAAAGTGTCTTACGCTACCTTAGATCCTCCAAGGTCAGGTGTGGCACATAGGGCATCAACAAAACCTTGCCAGACGTCCAGGAGTGGATCAACAACCGTGACCTCCTTCTGCTAATGTCAAAACGACTGCTTAGTACTTCGCAGGTCAGCGAAGCCTCGTGAGATGTCCCGGAGCGGAGTAGCAGCTGTGACGTCCTCTCACTGTGGTTACAATGACAGTTCAGCACTCCGCAAGTCTTGGTTCTACTTTCGTCGGAGGGTGTACTTCAATCGCCTTCTTGTTCGCCCACCCTCAGACTCTCACTCGTAGACAGCACTCTGAAGACGGTCTCCTGACATTCGGAGGGTATGACCACGATAGGTCCATCTTCTCTGCTTTTGGATATCAGTGACTGGCGATTGACCTGTTCGTTTGCGGACCACTATGTCCTTGACCCTGTCCTGCCACGAAATGTTAATTTTTCTTCTGAGGCAGACATTTTCAAATGCTAGGGTACGTTTTTCCAGCTGGACATTCAGCTTCCAGCATTCCCTTGCATAAAAGAAAATGGACTTGGCGCTGTTATCAAACAGAAAGAACTTTAGACGTTAACAATATTTTTTTGCCGCAAAATCTTTCAATGGTTTCAGTTTGTTGAATGCTGATGTTACTTGTCCAATTCTCCCTTTTATCTCGTTGACTATTCCGCCTTCATATTCAACCCAGATTCCTAGATCCTTCATATTCCATTCAACTTTAAAAGTAATTAAACAAAGAAAAAAAAGTTTTTTTTAACTGAAAGTAAGGAGCGACATTAAAACTTAAAACGAACAGAAATTACTCCGTATATGAAAGGGGCTTTTCTTCCTCGGCGTCCCGCTCTTTACGCTAAAGTTTGACTCTTTCTCTTAACTCTACTTTTTAAAACAGTAAAAAACTTAAAATTTAATGAGACTTATATACAGCGTTTGTATTTGACTTTGAGACTTGTATTTGAAATCAGCAGAAAAATCCAATTTTTTTGATGTATCTATTAGTTTGATGTATTTTTATTTTGATGTATTTGATGTAATAAGATAGCTCCTTACTACAGTTAGTTACCACGAACTGTTTAAAATTAAGTGTAAGTTCTTATGGCACTTGGTATTTAATAAATGACATATGGCGATCGTAATTTCTGTCTTTCTGTCGGTCTGTTGGCCCGGTTTTTGCTAGTTTGGGCACTTCCAGATGACCTAGGACAATGAAAGCTGGCAGGCACATCATGGACTAGACCAGAAATTAGAAATTGTCTATTTCTCGATTCGACCATCTGGAGGGAGCCGAGGGACGGTTAATTAGGACAAATTAGAAAAAAGGAGGTAATTTTAACTTTCGAACGAGTGATCGTACCTTAGTGAAGTTTGATATTTAGAAGGATATTGTACTTCAAAGCTCTTATTTGAAATCCCGACCAGATTTGGTGATATTGAGGGGAGCTGGAGGGGGAAACCAGAAATCTTGGAAAACGCTTAGCATGGAGAGATCGGGATGAAACTTGGTAAGAAGAATAAACACAAGTCCTAGATACGTGACTGAAATAACCAGAACGGATCCGCTCTCTTTGGGAGAGTTTGGGGGGATTGTCAGTTCTTTGGCGAGTGCGGTCCTTCTGAACGTGCTAGAACGATGAAAATTAGTAGGCGTGTCAGGAACCTGCAAAAACTGAATTGATAACAGTCGTTTTCCTGACTCGACTATCTGGGGGAGGGGCTGGAGGGATGGGAAATCGTGAAAATTGAGGTATCTTTATCTTACAAATGGGTGATCCGATCTTAATGAAACTTGATACCTAGAAAGACTTTTGTATCAGATGCTCAATTTTCAATTCAAATCGGGTCCGAGGACATAGAGGGGTGGAAGGGGAAATGGAAATATTTGAAACCGGAAATCTTCTAAACGCTTAGAGTGAAGAGATCAGGATGAAACTTTATGGGGAGGATAAGCACAAGCTCTAGACACGTGACTGACATAACTGGACCGGATCCACTCTCTTTGGGAGAGTTGAGGGTGGATTTCCAGAGCTTTGTTGATTTTGGTCCTTCTGGACATGCTAGGATGATGAAGACTGGTAGGCGTGTCAGGAACCTCCAAAATTGACTTGATAACAGTCGTTTCCCCGACTCGACCATCTGGGGGGCTGGAGGGAAAAATTAAAAAAAATTGTTTTTTTTAACTTACGATTGGATGATCGGATCTCAATGAAATTTGACATTTAGAAGCACCTTGTGTGACGGAACTCTTGTTTTAAATCGCGACCGCATCGGGTGATATTGTGGGGAGTTAGAGGGGGAAACGGGAAATATTGGAAAACGCTAAGAGTGGAGAGATCGGGACGAAACTTAGTCGGAAAAATAATAGCAAATGTCGTAGATACGTGATTGACATAGCCGGACTGGATCCACTCTCTTTGGGAGAGCCAGGGGGGGGGGGGGTCCGGTGCTTTGCCGAGTTTGTTACTTCTGGTCGTGCCAGGAAGATAAAAATTGGTAGGCGTGTCTGAGACTTGCAAAAATTGACTTGATAACCGTTGTTTTCCCCGATTTGACCTCCTGGGGGGCTGAAGGAAGAGGAAAAATTAGAAAAAATGAGGTATTTTAACTTACGAATGGGTAATTATATAGCCTCTGATTTTCCATTTGAATCAATCTATTGATTCTTAGTATTTTGCTAGAGCTCACGCCATATTGAGCTCTTTGCTCTTGGCTCTTCCCATCTCGTCACAAGTGCCGTATAAGCTCTTAGCCCTTGTTTTTTTAAAGGATTTTTCTTAGTTTGTCATTCAATTTGGAAATATGGGACAAAACAGGGAAAAGTTTCTTATCAATCACCAAAGGGAGGATATCTGTTGGGGGATGTGGAATTGATACATGCTTTTCTGCCTTTTCTTATTTTGTTAAGATGGATTTAAGTAGTCTTATGGGATACCTATTGAAAAATAAGATGTCCTTGAGATAGTTCAGTTCTGAGACTATTTGAGCTTCTGGGCTTAATTAAGCTCAATTCCTAGGAGCTTTTGAGCCAAGTGAACTTCTGATTCCTAGGACAGTATTGAGCTTTTGAAGACGGTTAAACAGAAGTCTAATCCGGAATTATTTCCATTGTTTTAATACAAACACGAACAATTAGGCAAAGAGAAAGCAGATTTTATTTTCGACAAAGCAGTGAACAAAAAATTAAAATATAAAGACAAAACACTACTTTAACTAAAAAAATAAAAATAATCCGAATATTTCAGCCCCACATCTGGGATTAATTAAAGCCCCTCTATTAGTCTTAATAGAGATGATGGCATTTTAAGATAAATTCAATTTATAATAGTTTAATTAAAGACCAGTTGAAACTTCAACGAGTAGTGATTTACATAATTATCCTGAAACAAGTGATAACCTTGCGACTAAAATCAAAGTAAGGTCAATACCGTGAGAAGTCAACGAACTGCAGCTAAACTACCAAATGAAAAAAATCATTCAATTTATAATTCATAAATTTGTTTCATTAACCTGTAAGACTTCTTTGGGGGTGGTGGGCCTGGGGTTTGGTGACCTTCTTTTGTTTTGTTAAAGTAAATATAATTTTCGCTTTTAATAGATTCCCATTTATACACCAAAGGAAAGGAACCCATGGTTTTATTATAAACATTTGCTTTGGTGTTGTCTTAAATTATTAAGTTGTTCTTTTTTTCGTGTGTTTAGTTGTCGTGTTTTTTTGTGTATTATGTTTTTAAAGAAAACATTTTTTCTTCTTTTTTATCCTTTGTACTTTTTTCCGTTGAGAAAGGCTCCCGGATGTGGGGCGGAAATATTCGGATTATTTTTATTTTTTTAGTTAAAGTGTAGTTTTGTCTTTATATTTTATTTCTTGTTCTCAGCTTTGTCGAAACTAAAACCCGTTTTCTCTCTGCTTAATTTTTTAGCGCTTGGGAAGTCCTGCAATAAGAAATAGCTGAGTTATTTACGGCCGATTGCGTTTTTGGAAATATTTTAAACAACGGTTCGATTAAACAGTCGGTACAAAAGTTTCACATGTTACGAGTACAAGACCTTTGAGACCACTCTTCAGCTTTCGAGGCACCAGTGCTCAAGATATTCCTGGCCACAGCTTCTAATTCCGGGGGGGGGGGCAAATAGGGCTTAAATGCCCATCCCAGGTTTAAAAGAAAATTTTGGATCTTGCATTAATTTACTTAGTAAGAATGGACGGATGTAAACGATACTTTCTGTCACTCAAAAAATGGAAATTTTTGGCATGAAAATGTATCTCCACTGCTCAATATTGATTTGCTTGCCACAGAGCTTTTGACAAGCTCAGAAACAGATCCCCCAATTGTTACGCCCACATTAGAGGAACAGAAATTAGCTTTAGCAAAATAAATTAAGAATGTCATGTGAGAATCAACCTAAGTATTAATAGGCTACTAACGACTTAGTTGGGGGAATAAATAGAAAGAGAAGAGATAATTATGTATTGTGCAGTAGGATATAGTGCAGCAGGAGATAAACAGCATTTAAGAATTGGTTGTACTGGAGAGAATAGATCGGACTCTCTTAAAAAAAAGTATCTTCCGGTAAATTTATACCAATATTTAAATGTATTTTTTAGTCGTTACGGGTATTAAATTGAAACAAATAGTGGCTTATGGCAAAATGCTGGGGAAGTGTATAATTTGGGCGATATATTTTCACATTAGGTTGGTGTAGAGCCAAATCACTTGCTTTTGAGAATTATATAAGTAAGCATTTTACGATTACTTATGTGATTACAATACTCACACAAGTCGCCTTCCTCCCCCCCCCTAATGTGCAAATATATAGCCCAAATTATGTATTTCCCAAGTAATTTGCCATACATCACTTTTTCGTTTCAACTTAATACCTGTAATAAAAAAAAACGAAAGGAAAAAACTCTAAAGAATAAGGAACAAATTTAGACCTGTAAATAGTGGTATAGATTTAATGGAATGAATCCTGAAAAATAAATGTATAAAAAACATTTTTAGCTTACAAGAAAATGCTCAAAAATTATGATTGGTTGTGAATGATTCTTATTCAGTATTTTTGTCTTAAAACGACTTTCATCCAACTCCTTTAACCTTCAGTAGGTAGGCTACAGCTCCAACTTTTATCACGAAAATTAAAGGTTTAGTTTGAGACCAAATGTCACCACTAAGAGTCATTTGACAAGAATTAATGTCAAATTGACGTGGCAACCATCCGCGGAGTGATAGCTGTAAAAGTTTGGAAAGATGCAGGAATGGGAATATACTTATTTTGAGTGAGTCAAATTTCGATTCAAGCTATAAATTCTAAAGACTCTTACAGTGACTATGATTTCTATTCCCCAATTTTAAGTCACTTTGACAACTTTGACTTGGCAATTTTTACTGAATGTCAGCTTCATGGGCTAATCTCTTGAGTATTTATTTGTGTCTTTTCAAAACTGTTTCACGCAAAAGTTTTTTTTTAGAACAGTAGATGCTCAAATAGGGGCAACATCCCCCCAGAGAGGAAAATACGTAACGTATGAATTTAAAAGGAACGACGGGCCTCAAGCCTCCCCTCCACCTCCTGCATGAATTCTTGTTTATAGGCCTCCTTAAAATGAATATAAGTTCCATTTTCAGAAATTAAAACTGGATTTTGCAAACGGGAGGGATACACTTTTTAAATTTAACTAGCTCGGTCATAATAAACAAATTTCGAAACTTTCTGCTCCACAACTAAACATGCAATGGAAAAAAAAAAAAACTAAAATGGAAAACCACATGGGCGTAACTGGCCTGGTCAGAAAGTGATTTCTCACTGAAAAATCCTCAGCGCGAAAAAAAGCTTAATCTGTGATGGAAATTTTCCTATGTCTACATCCCTATGACGGAATATGGCACCCCCCCCCCCTAGATGGTTTCTTGCATTTCCTAAGAAATATCCCTAGCTACTCCTATGGAAAAACCACTTGTTCTTTACTTTTTATAACTAAATAAATCAACGAACATATCTTAGTTAGTTATTGAATAACAGCTCTGAATCTCTGACCCAACTCGAGCAAAGCAAAGAGACTGCACACCTATCTGAGGTGCATATGCCTCCCTAATTTTTCACCTCAGATCAGGACCATCTTGGGAACTGGTTCCTCGAATTACTTTAGTACATAACATAACTTTCGCCTGGGGTGCACAGAACTTTGTATATCCGGCCGTTTCTTACTGTCTCTTTCTGAGACTCAAGCCTACATCTGTTTCGATAATCCCCCCTCCGACCCCGTTATCATATTTTCTACATAAGACTATCTAGTGTATAATCCTTTCTTATAAGATAAATTAATTTTGTCTGGTGGTTGCCTCAAATTCTCCTAGGTCCTAAGGCCTATGGAAATAAATCTAAAGCTCTATTCTCTAAATATTTTCAAAAGATGTTTCATCTGTCTTTCAGTTCAGTGCGTTGTATCTAAAACTTGGGGAAACCCCGCTTGCATACTTTTAATAATGACGCTTTCGTTGTAGTTTCCTTTCTTTACACTATGATTAGCAGAAGTGAAAAAATGTTCTGAAAAGGAAGTCCTAGTAGCTCTAATTTTTTTTTACAAAAGAATGTTACAGAATTAAATCAGTTCTAATCCGTATAATTCAGATCTGTTAAACTCAAAAAGGAAAAAAGCCAATTAACATTAAAGATAGCAGCCGCAACTAGCGAAACAGCCAGGAGAATTTTGGACAAATATCTTTATCTAAGTCACTTAAATTTTTATTTTCTTGTTTATTTTATTCATCTTTTAATAATTAATTAATGTTCAGTTTTTAATTTCTTTAATAAATTTGGCTTCTGAATCTACCCCCCGCACTGTAACGCCCCATAGTTTATAGAATCTTTCCATATTTTATAAGAGTGTTAGTTTTTTCTAGATCATCTGTCTAAAATGTTTGGTCCCCTCTCACGGAATAAACCCTAGCTTATGTTCCTGCTAGTTACATTTAATCGAGGGGGTACCCAATATCTGCCACCTGGTGTATATCTCAGAACGCCGAGTGTGCCAAACAGTTTCTGCCACACTTGAGAGTTTTCATGATGTCTGGGACAGCGTACGCCATCCTCGGCTCACTTCTGCCACCATTTACACTCGTCACCTGGTGTACGTGATTTCTGTAAGAGGGCACTCCTTTGCATTTAAGCTATTTGAAAACAATCAATTTTAAAGAGCGTGGTACAAGCGTACTAAGAGGAAAACCAACATATATCCACTGAATAATTAAATATAAGCAATGGCTTACTTTTGAAAATCATTTTAGCCTCCCCCCCCCATCACTTTTTATAATTCACGAAGATGTTTTTTTTTCTTGTCTAGTCTCTTTTCAGATATATGTACGTTTCACCACTCATTATCCTCAACTACGCGAAAGCAAAGTTTTTTTCTATAAAGTTTGAAATAGATAATTCCAAGTGTCGCCTTTTTGAAAATAGTAACAGCTATAATTCCTTCCGGGAGCCTTTATAAACGAAAAAAAAATTAAAGGTAAAGTAAATTAAACACATCATATAAAGAAAAAGACAAAAAAAAACAGCAAACAAATAAATAAAACCCACATCTTAATAACCTCCTAAAACCGCAATCGCTATAAAAACCTGAATCAAACAGTTCGTGGTAACGAACTGTAGTAAGGAGCGACCCGGCTCAATAGTAACCGAAACTCTAAAAAATGGAATTTTGATACCAATAGCTATATCAAAAGAATCGCATTTTAATGCTGGTTTTAAATATATAAGTTTCATCAAGTTTAGTCTTACCCATCAAAAGTTACGAGCCTGAGAAAATTTGCGTTATTTTAGAAAATAGGGGGAAACATCCCCTAAAAGTCATAGAATCTTAACGAAAATCACACCATCAGATTCAGCGTATCAGAGAACCCTATTGTAGAAGTTTTGAGCTCCTATCTACAAAAATGTGGAATTTTGTATTTTTTGCCAGAAGGCAGATCACGGATGCGTGTTTATTTGTTTTTTTGTTTTTTTGTTTTTTTGTTTTTTTTTTTTCCCCAGGGGTGATCGTATCGACCCATTTGTCCTAGAATGTTGCAAGAGGGCTCATTCTAACGGAAATGAAAAGTTCTAGTGCCCTTTTTAAGTGACCAAAAAAATTGGAGGGCACCTAGGCCCCCTCCCATGCTAATTATTTTCCCAAAGTCAACGGATCAAAATTCTGAGATAGCCATTTTATTCAGCGTAGTCGAAAAACCTTATAACTATGTCTTTGGGGACGACTTACTCCCCCACAGTCCCCGTGGGAGGGGCAACAATTTACAAACTTTGACCTGTGCTTACATATAGTAATGGTTATTGGGAAGTATACAGGCGTTTTTCAGGAGGATTTTTTTGGTTGGGGGGAGGGGTTGAGAAGAGGGGGATATGCTGGGGGAACTTTCCATCGAGAATTTGTCATGGGAGAAGAAAAACTTCCATGAAGGGAGAGCAGGATTTACTAGCATTATTTAAAAAAAAACTAAAAAATAAATGTGAAAAGGCTTTTTCAGCTGGAAGTAAGGAACAGCAATAAAACTTAAAACAAACAGAAATTATTACCCATATAAGGGGCTCACCTCCTTATGATACCTAGCTCTTTACGCTAAAATATTTTTAGTAATTTCAACTATTTATTCTACGGCTTTTGTGATTCAGGGGTCATTCTTAATGAATTGGGATAAGATTTAAGCTTTAGTGTAAAGAGCGAGGTACTGACGATGGGGCGAATCCCCTCATATATGTAATAAAAACATGAGAATACAAAAGTTCTTTACGTAAGCTAATTTATAAGTTACGTAAATCTTTTACCAATAAAAAGATTCGTAAAAAATTAAAAGTTCTAGTTGCCCTTTTAATTAACCAAAAAATCGGAGGGCAACTAGGCTTCGCCCCCGCTCTTTTTTTCTCAAAATCATTCGATCAAAATTATGAGAAAGCCATTTAGCCCAAAAAAAAAAAATATGCAAATTTCGTTTTGATTATTCCTCTGCGGAAAGCCAAAATCAAAACATGCATTGATTCAAAAACGTTCAGAAATTAAATAAAAAAAACAAGTTTTTTTAACTGAAAGTAAGGAGCGACATTAAAACTTAAAACGCATAGAAATTACTTCGTATATGAAAGAGGCTGCTTCCTCATCAACGCCCCGCTCTTTACGCTAAAGTTTTTTACTGTTTTAAAAAGAAGAATTGAGAGAAAGAGTCAAACTTTAGCGTAAAGAGCGGGGCGTTGATGAGGAAGCAGCCTCTTTCATATACGAAGTAATTTCTATGCGTTTTAAGTTTTAATGTCGCTCCTTACTTTCAGTTAAAAAAACTCGTTTTTTTTATTTAATTAGCAGACAGAAATGATAAAGGATTGTCTCCTTTACACCAAATTGTGTCTTGTACAATTTCAGATTGGCAATGAGTCTAGCAAAAATAAAATACCATATTTATTTGAAAAAATTTACATAATACCTCAGATCATCGCCCTCGAATAAAATTACAAGGTAAATATAATTTAAACTATATGGGCAATATAAGCTTAAATACGGCAACCGATCAAAGAAACTTAATAAACAAATTGTATTTTACATTAAACGAATTTTTTTAATTTTCCAACTTAGCCCCAGCCCGTTGACTCTTCTCAACATTGACCTCAACCTGACCTGCGCTCACAAGGTTGACACTTGTTGGGAACTATTATGTATTATGTTATTGTTTGAAATTTTGACCTGTTTCTTAATCAAGTTATCGTAAATTGGATTTAATCTATATTCCCCTTTATCTCTGTTAATATTAATATCCCATAAATAATTTTTTTAGTACTATAATTCACTTATCAAGTGAATAAACTGTTTATGTTTCATAAACTTCTGTTGGAAAAGTTGAGCTTTCTTATTCGATTCGTCGGCAGCGAGTACATATTTCCATAGCTCTTCTGAAAGCCATGTTCCAAACTTGAGCAGACCGCTGTCAGTAATTGGTCGATATTCCTCAAATTTGTACTTGCGTATGTGATATTGTATCAGATTTAGCGTACGCCATCCTCGGCTCACTTCTGCCACCATTTACACTCGTCACCTGGTGTACGTGATTTCTGTAAGAGGGCACTCCTTTGCATTTAAGCTATTTGAAAAATGAAAGCAATTAGACAACAATCAATTTTAAAGAGCGTGGTACAAGCGTACTAAGAGGAAAACCAATATATATCCACTGAATATTTAAATATAAGCAATGGCTTACTTTTGAAAATCATTTTAGCCTCACCCCCCCCCCCATTACTTTTAATAATTCACGAAGATGTTTTTTTTTCTTGTTTAGTCTCTTTTCAGATATATGTACGTTTCATCACTCATTATCCTCAACTACGCGAAAGCAAAGTTTTTTTCTATAAAGTTTGAAATAGATAATTCCGAGTGTCGCCTTTTTGAACATAGTAACAGCTATAATTCCTCTAAATATAAGATGGAATAGCATTTTCTGTACAAATAGTTATCTCTTGAAGAATCAAAATGTCAAATGCTGCTTGACTTTTGGCAGAACCTGCCAAAAAACTGTTTCTCTAGCATTGACGTCATTGCACAGATTTGTTTTTGGCAAGAAACTTTACTTCAGTGTTTCCACTTTTTATCTCGGGAAATAGGAATGACCGCCAATACTGTAGGCATTTATATAACCAAGTTTTGAAACAATGTTAACTTGATGACCCCAGACCAAGCCCCCCTCCCCAAAATAAGTCTAGTTGACATTACTATTTACCTGCAATTTTAACGAATTTTCATCTAGTTTGCCTAAACGAAATCTAAATTTTGTGGCACAAAATAGTGGCAACATATATTTTTTTTTTACATAAAAAGACATAAAGACATTTTCATTATAATTCAAATGAGCTATTTCCCGATGTTCTTCAACCACTGACCTGATATGACCACCACCGGGGAATGAGAACAAATACTTCAGTACTGAACTAGTTTTCAAGGTTACAACATATAAACTAATCGGATTATCTTTTTACATTGTTCATGATCTGAGCTAGCTACTGCCTTGAATTAAATGTACTGTTACGAAGTAACTTGCAATTACTGAAATAAGTTTTGCAAATTGGAATTGAAATTTTTGGAGGATTATTTATTTGTGGAATTGGCAAATTGTAGACCCTCTTTGGGAAAGTGCACTGCTCAGTGATACGCAGGAAAGTCTTTTAGGCCAACTTTACACAGGTGGGATTGGAATCCACACGGATGGAATAGAGAAGCTCGGCCCTCACTTTAAGATAAGTCTTTTTGCTCTGTTTATTGACTTCTAAAAATAAGATACTGTAAATGATGCAGCATTTCAAGCAGTTTGATGTTGCGCTAGCTAAATTCAAGAACTACCCCCTATGGCCTGTGAGAATTATGCAAATAGGAATGGATTCGCACGGAAAACCCAGTTATATGGTCTTTTGTTACGGTAGTCACGATGAATTTAGGTTAATAGATGCGAATCTTCAAGAATACAACCCCAAAACGATAGATTCATCCAAACCTGCTGTTAAAAAAGCAATTTTTGAACTTGATAATACCCCTGAGATTTATGAAACTCTATCTAAGACTTTTTTAGCCCTGAAAGCAAGTGATAAATTAGGGTCTAACTCAGTTTCTTCAAGTATCGCCCCAATTTACAACAAATTAGTTGTAACTAAAGCCCAGCTGGTGCAGACAAAAAGTGATCTGCTGGAAAATATTACAAAGAAAGTGACTGAAAAGTTCAATGACCCAAGGTCACTGAAAGAGACTACTGAACTGATAGTCAGCCAGGTTTATGATTCAGTCACCCTCGAGTTTAATCCGAAGTTTGCTAAAATTGAGCAGGCTCTAAGTAGTCTGAGAACTCAAATTGAAAATTTGGAGGAGAGGATTAGTAGAATTGAAAAAAAGCTTGATGATTATGATCAAGCGTCCTTGCTTGATAGTCTTATATTTCATGGGGTAAAGCAGTTACCTGGTGTAGACACTCGCACTACAATATTTCAAATTATAAATAACAAAATGTCTGTGACAGACCTCTCATCTTCTGATTTGATTAATGTATACCGTCTGCAATTGAATAATCTGACTACACAGCATGAAGAGAGTTCTATTAGAGTTGCTCCGATCGTCGTTAAATTTTCTGGCAAAGATGTAGCCCGTAGAGTGTTTAAAGCAAAAGCTAAACTTGCTTCAACTGGTGTTTTTGTATCGGAGTCTCTAACAAAGGAAACACAACGGTGCTACCTCTGCAGAAATGTGATTTTCCTTGTTGTTCAGAATTAGAGACTGTAAAAACCTACAGTTAAAAGTCTCCGATAATAGGGATTTGAATGATGTACTTTTATTACAACTTGACGTCCTTTTAGAGGAGCTTCAGATTTTTTCCTAAAAAATTTCGCCGGAAGTCACGAAAATTTTCTCTCGTAATTGAAAGTTACTATTCAGTTGAATCAAAAAGCAAATTGCTATTTTCAATACAAGATCACATTGCGTAGATCTTCCAAAAGGTAGTTTCTTTAGAAAATGTAATTGTTTTATAGTTAGCATGGACCATAGTTCACTCTTTACTAGGCTGCAGCTACTGCTACATTCAGAATATTTATCACTACTATCAAGTAGTTGGTCTGCTTCACAAAACTCTTGGATATTTTGTGAATTTTGACGATATCTCCATATTTATGTGAAGTTCACGAAACCTCTATAAATACATCGTTTTGGTGTTTTGAATAACCTAGTCCTCGGCGAAGAAGGTACCCCCTTAAAAAACAACCCCTTCCAAAATGACTACCATGTCCACGCCTCACCTCTGTCACTGTAGGATACACGAAAAGTGACATTATCTTTTATTTTACGAAATTGCACGATTGATTTTATCTGATTGCACGTCGCTTCCGTCCTTTTTAAAGGGCAAAAATTTATCAGTGATAACTTGCCTTAAAAAATCTTGAAATAAAATAGAATCGACTAGACTATATTTAATGTCCATTAATTGGAGGAAAGTTGGCATTATGATATTAGCAGACAAATAATTGCCCAACATTCAATGTTTATTATGTATAATGAATACATAGTAGTGAGAGACTTAAGAAACTCTAAAACATAGTGAGGAAAAAAAAAAAATGTACAGTAGATTTAATTATATGGGCGTGAGCTTGAGAAGAAGGGGGGAGGACCTTCCTTGGGTGCAGGAATTGTGAAAATACATGTAATCACCAGGTTTTATTAATTTTCAAACTCTAACAGTGCAATAATTATCTGAAACGTACATTTCTCAACATTTTAGTGGGGGGGGGGGGATCAAAAGCATATTTATAATTGGAAAAGAACCAGTCTAGAAGTATGTACCCAGCGTATGCCCGTGACTTGACTGTAGTATCTTCAACGGGACGAAATAGTTAATAATTCAAACGAGATCTTGGGCAGAGGAGGGGAAAAAATCAGGAAGGCATGGCTCACAAAGGAATATAAAACTATAGTTATCCTTCAGGTAGATGCAGTATTTTGTGCTATTAAGTTTATTATGAAACACTTTACCATGGTTTGACAGAGGGCTTGGCTTCATTAGCATTATAGACTTAAGAGTTGAAAATACTGACTGATAAAAAACATATTTTGCGTTGACTGAAATTAAAAAGAAAAAAAAAATATTGTTTACATATTTTGGTGCGTTTCTCTGAAGCTATTATTTTCCGAAGTTTTTCAAAGTTGGAGTTCTCGGTGAAAAATCTTATGTCTAAAAGTTGAAATTGATATGATTACGTACAGCTAATTCTGAAAAGTTTCTTGATTATGTTTCAATTGACTGAAACATTTTTTGTATTTTTAAATACAAAGACAGTTTTAAGAAGGATTTGTTTTGTTGCATCACTGACCAACATTCATTCATCATATTTGTGTAAAATCAGGATACAGTGACGAATTTTGTTTGTTTGTATGTGTCTCTTCAATGTTACTTAATATTGATGTTCTAATTATATTTATTCAGTTTCATTTTTAAGGGGAATATTAAAGATTTATGATATGAGAATTTGCGTCCACCTTGAAATGTATATGTTGTAACTTAAGCCACTAGAAAAACAGTTCATCGTCTAGGACAGCAGTGGGTCCAATGGGCGTGTGGTTTAGCCCTCTCTCCCCGTCCCCAAATAGTTATAGCCTTTTCATCAGTGTTGAAAGATAGTCTTTATAAAATGTTTTCATTGATAACTGGTTTCTTTTGGTAGTTTCATCGAATAATTAAAAAAATCCCCCTCCAATATATTTCAAAAACTACCCCACCCCCAACATTTGATATGAATTGACGTAACTGAAGGAGAAGCAGGTCATCTTCTTTGTTTTAAAATTACTTGTGTATGGAGGAACAACGGAGGCAATTACAATTGAGCCACCTTCACCAAATGTTGGCTGAAGCCATTGTAAGCCAAGTTTAATTCCTTCACATAGCTTCTTAAAGATTAAATTAAAAAAACAAGTTTTTTTAACTGAAAGTAAGGAGCGACATTAAAACTTAAAACGAACAGAAATTACTCTGTATATGAAAGGGGCTGTTCCCTCCTCAACGCCCCACTCTTTACGCTAAAGTTTGACTCTTTCTCTCAACTCTACTTTTTAAAACAGTAAACTTTATAAGTAAACTTCCCCCCAGCAAAAAAATCCCCCCGATAACGTCTGTACACTTCCCAAAAACCATTACTATATGTAAACACTGGTCAAAGTTTGTAACTTGCAGCCCCTTTCACGGGGACTTAGGGGGAGTAAGTCGTCCCCAAAGACATAGTTATTAGGTATTTCGACTATGCTGAATTAATGGCTCTCAAAAGTCACCGGATTTTGATCCGGTTACTTTTGGAAAAAATTTACGTGGGAGGGGGCCTAGGTGCCCTCCAATTTTTTTGGTCACTTAAAAAGGACACTAGAACTTTTAATTTCCGTTAGAATGAGCCCTCTTGTGACATTCTAGGAGCACTGGATTGATACAATCACCCCTGGGGGGGAAAACAACAAATAAACACGCATCCGTAATCTGTCTTGTGGCAAAAAATACAAAATTCCACATTTTTGCAGATAGGAGCTTGAAACTTCTACAGTAGGGATCTCTGATACGCTGAATCTGATAGTGTGATTTTCGTTAAGATTTTATTACTTTTAAGGGGTGTTTCCCCTCTCAGGCTCGTAACTCTTAATGGGTTAAAACTAAATTTGATGAAAGTTATATATTTAAAATCAGCAATAAAATGCGATTCTTTTGTTGTAACTATATTCTGTTTTTTAGAGTTTCGGTTACTATTGAGCCGGGTCGCTCCTTACTACAGTTTGTTACCACGAAGTGTTGGATAAGACTACTTTTCCTGAAACATACTGTGCACTGTAGAATCTCATTTGTCATATTTCTGAATATAGATTAAATCTAATCAGTTGGCAAACAAAAAAACCGTTAAACATTTCTTTAAATGCCAAATTCTTTGGCAAAAAAGGCACTTTGAATGACATGATTTATAAGTTTTTGATGCAATATATTTTGCATTATCAAATTCTGTAGCTAATTAAAAGTAAATCGTGGTGTAGATAAGAGAATATAAGGAAAGTGTTCGTATGACGGTTCTACAAAACGTTCCATAAAAAAGAACTTCCAGAATTTTAAATTCCAGAATTTCCGAAACTTCCAGAATTTTTCAACGAGGAGTGCACTCCGGAGTTTTTTTTTTGGGGGGGGGGGGAATGAAAAAAGATTATAACTTCAATAAGAAATACTTTGGAGGTTTTGAAAGAAAATAGGAGTCAGGGAAAGGGCGTATAAGAGGCACCCCTACTCACATAGCTGAATTTACCTCTTATTTCCTAATGCTTTCAACTTTACTCTAGTTTTCCCTTTTATTATATTATTAATAGAATATTTATTGAAATATTCATAATTTTTTTGATTCAAAATTTAAGGGAAAACTTAGTAGGTATTCGTCATTAAATCAAAGTTCCTGCATACACATAAAAAAATAAGAAGAGAAAAAACACCCTTTACTGGTGTTGAAGCCCAAAGATACCCGGTCGCTGCGGAAAATGACTGTATACTATAAATGAGCTTTATGTCAGGAGGGACGGATGAGTCAACGACGATGACTCATACGATGAGTCAACAACGTCTATTGTTCTTTTCGACTTACCAAAGCGCTATACGACGGTTTATTCATTGTATTTACTCTAAATTCTAACAAATATTACAAACGGAGGGGAGGGGAGTTTTTAAGCTCAGATTAACTCTTCCCAACTTTCATGCGAGGATTGAGAGATACTTATTTCTGCCACATTTTGGTTAGACAGTTTTAGAGCTGTCAGAGAGCAGACGACAATGCAAAAGACCAAAAAAGAAAAGAAAAATAGTGCCTAAGAAAAATAAGAAAAAGAAAAAAGAAAAATAGAGCTTAAAGAAAATAGGACAAGAATTAAATGAATCAACCATGCAGACGGATAATAATCTATCATATTTACTTATATACCCATCTTTTTCAAAACTTTACATATAAATATTGTCTTTTAAATTATGTTTCCTTTTCACTATCTCTAGATGCCGCTTGAAATATATTGCTAAGGTTTATTTATGCCTAAAACTAATAAACCATTAACCCTGATTGACCCTCTTGGGCATGAGAAATGGTCAGAGTTATGCTACCAGGAATTTTGACTTCCGATTTAGTTTTAGTAACATGCAAATGGCAAACGCTATTCAGGGTTAAAATTGAAACATACCAGCAGTTTAATGAGGTTCGATGTTGGATGGTGGACAGATGCTGCCATCTTCTTGTGCTAAACCCTATTAATATGCTCAGCATCTAATACAAGATCCTACCTTGATAATGTAATGACTTTAATAAAAAGCCCTATTGTCTTCAAGATTGCCTTTCACAGTAATTTGGCATAACAGCAGTGAGGCCAGATTAGCTCTGAAATTACACCTAATCGAGAGATTTGAGGCGACCTTTGGACTCAAAATGCCGAAAGTTACAAAACCAGGTGGCTACTGGAAGCTAATTTAGGGTATAGTCTAAGTCATCCGTTCAGTAAGCGTATAAAACAGTAGCCAAACGACTTTTTATTCTACTTTTCTTTTGCTGATCAAGTAAATTGATCCCTCCGTCCACATAGACATATAAGGTTGACAAAATGCTATTTCGTTAGTTGGACGGAACAGCTCATATTTCTGCAGCAGAAAAAGAACATTAACAATCAGTGTTATTCTATTTTATCACTTCTTCCTTTTCTCTTCTCTGTCTCCTTCTTTAATCAGAAGTTGTGCATGAGCTTATTCCGATTATTTGGGTTCAAGAAACCCTTTCCCAAAATTTACAAAATACTTCTTAACTTTTATTTTTGGTCCTACATACTGAAAATTCCTACATTCCTATTATATATTTATAACCCCTCCCCCCCCCCCAGCATGTTGAAACCCTTGATAATACAACTACAGCTACAAACTTACTTTTGTCTCCCTTTTGCCACTCCTCAATGGTTGTTTCACTTAGCCAATTATGCTTCACTACATGAATGTATCCAGGGGGAGGTTTTTGGAGCTTGACCCCCCCCCCAAAAAAAAACTTAATCTGACTTGTAAAGGCGTAACAAAAATAAATGTAAACAGATTTTGATGCGGTTTTTAAAGTTTTTGAACCCCTCCTCAAATAAAAACCCACCCAAACAAAATCCTGGACTAGGCCGTGCTTCACTATCTTGATATTATACCAAGAGTGTTCACAGAGGAAAGAAGTGTTTTTTTTTGTAGATTTCTTCCGAAAACACAACATACCTCTTCCAGATGACACTCTTTTTATGCCAAGTTATCAGCTTAAAAAAAAATAATCCCTCTTCGTAATTTCGTAAGTAATCCCAGATTGAAATTTTTGCTTATCAAATGGTTTTGGTGTATCCTGAATATATAGAAACATATTCGTTACAAACACATGGTCGTTTGAAACAGTCAAAGAGCTCATGACAACGAACTTTAAACAAGGAGCCCATTCGGCTCATTAGTGACCAAAACTCGAAAAAAAGGAATTTTGAAAACAATTAATACATACAAAGAATTAAATTTTTACGCTAATTCCAAATAAGCAAAATCCATTAAGTTTAATGCTAACCGTAAACAGCTACGAGCCTGGGAATTTTTGCCTTATTTTGAAAAAAGGGGGAAAAAAACCCCTAAAAACGAAGTGATCTTAACGAAAAACACATCATCAGATTTAGCATATTGTGAGCATTACTGTGGAGTTTTCAAACTCCTATCTACAAAAATACGTTTTTTTTCAGAGAAAGATCACGGATGCGTCAGTATTTGTTGTTTTTTTTCCCTGGGATAATAGTATCGAACCAATGGCCATAGAATATCGGAAGAAAGCTAATTTAGACGGGAATCAAAAGCTCTAGTGCCCTTTTTAAGTGACCAAAAGGTTTGAAGTGCAACTAGCCTCTTTCCCGCGCTACTTTTTTCTTTGAAGACGTCCGATCAAAATTTTGAGATAGCCATTTGATTTAACGTCGTTGAAGGATTCATTAGCTATGTCTACGGGGATGCCATGATTTCTCATAACCCCTAGGAAAAGGACTGTAATTTGCCCATTGATTACTTACAGTATTTGCTATTGGGAAACATACGTAAATTTTTCATGTGAAGGGTGATTTCTGTGGAAAAGAAAGTTTTCAGGATGAAAATCTTTCAGGGAAAATTTTGCGCGGAAGGGAGAGATGGATTTCCTGGTATTGTTTGAAAAATGGTTAGATATTAAAATAAAACACCAGTTTTTTCTACAAAATTAAGCAATAGCATTACAACTCAAAGAAACATATTAAGAACACGAGGCGCTACCCTTTCCTCATACCTTGCTCTTTAAGATTTTTAATTCTTTAAGAAAGACTGCTCAAACGCAAGGGCAATTTAACGGGCTTAAAACTTTAGCTTAAAGAGCTCCTGTTATGTTGTGTTATGCTGAGTTGTTATGCTGAGCTGCTGTTATGTTGTTATGTTGAGTTGTTATGTTATGGTGCTCCTTGCTTCAGTAGAAAAAAACCTGTTTTCTTTAAATTTATTACGAAGAAGCAACACCAATTATTTAGTTCTTTTGCTGTGCGAATAACATAGTATAATTTAACAGAACACCAATTGAGCCACGCAGGTAAGATCTCGCCATGCCATTCTTTGTGGGGGAATTAAAGGGAAAAGGAAAGCTATTTGATAATTAAAGCAACAAAAAATCTAATGCTTAAAAACTAGGTTTCCTTGGCCCTTCTTAGAGAGGGGAAGGGTGTTAGAACATGCAAAATAGGTCTAACAACAGTTTGTTTGTATCTGTTAGAAATCAGCGTCTGTATGGGACGAAGAAATCCTAATGCAAAAATACAGATTTAGGGGTGCCTCACCGAGTGAACCCTTATTGTGCTTGATTTTATTTAGCCACAGCCAGAGGCCTATCCGGCTAGCATTCACTTACGAATTTTTAATGGAAAGGAGATGATTCGTTTAAACAGTGAAACACAGTCGTAAAAAAGGAAAATTATCAAACAGTTCGTGGTAACGAACTGTAGTAAGCAGCGATACGGCTCAATAGTAACCAAAACTTTAAAAAACGGAATTTTGATACCAATAGCTACATCAAAAGAATTGCATTTTAATGCTGATGTTTGATATATAGGTTTCATCAAGTTTAGTCTTACCCATAAAAAGTTACGAGCCTGAGAAAATTTGCCTTATTTTATTATAAATAGGAGGAATCACCCCCTTAAAGTCATAGAATCTTAACGAAAATCACACCATCAGATTCAGCGTATCAGAGAACCCTATTGTAGAGATTTCAACACTAAAAGTTTTTTAGTGTTTTAAAAAGAAGAGTTGAGAGAAAGAGTCATACTTTAGCGTAAAGAGCGGGGCGTTGATGAGGAAGCAGCCCCTTTCATATACGAAGTAATTTCTGTTCGTTTTAAGTTTTAATGTCGCTCCTTACTTTCAGTTTAAAAAGCTTGTTTTTTATTTATTAATTATAAAAGCGCTGATAGTTTCGGATGTCTGAAAGTCCCCTGCAGGGTCAATTTTGGTGGGGGTATTTATTCCCTTAGATTCCCCCTCTAGATATTGACAAATACTTTTTGAAGTAGTTTTATTGAAAAACTCAGTTTGTACATTTTCCCAACCACTTACATTTTGAGCTCCATCTGCTCAAACTTAATCTAGCATCTTAATCTAGCTTAATCTTAATCTAAGCTTAATCTAGTATCTAAATTTTGCGGAAACTAAATGCACAATTATCTGACTCAAATACTTGGACATGGCACACAAATCCAAGCTTTGTAGGACCTGACTATAGTCTAAAGTTGAACTTTAAGAGAAGCTATATTTCCATAACTTTGAAAAATGAACGTTGTGCTGAGCTTTGACTGACTCGACTTGAGGTCTTCCCAAATTTGAGTTTGGCACTTACTTTCGGTCCTTGCTAAGCATTTATGAGTGCATCTTGTTAAAACCAGAAATATACAAATATTTTATTTTTATTTCACTAGCACCAGCTTTAACTTTTCTTTAAAAAAGTTCTTCTCTATTATTTATATTGATTTAAAGGACAGAATTTGCCCTTAGCTATTACTTACGCTTCTTTGAGACTCCTATTTGATTCTTACTTCCCCCTATCTCATTTGGAGATCTTGGGAGATCTTAAGAGATAACAAGCTTCATCCGTTTTCCAGTATATATATGTATAAAAATGACAATTTTATAGAGTTTTCTTAAGAAGTTGTCCAAAGTATGCTCTCAAGGAAGCTCTGTTTCTCAGTATTTCCTGTCATGGCTGCAGTGACAGCTGCAACATAGAAAAAGGGATATACGGTCCAGGTTCCAGATTATGTATATTCTAAATATTCAGGTTCGATAAAAAATATTAAATTACTGAAAAGTTTGGGGTAAGACTCTTATAAAATAAGGCATCAATATGTAGAGTTTTCTATACTCTTAATTTTTGGAATTTAAATTTAACATATACCATTTTTTTCTCACTGTGACAAAATTTTGATAGACAGTCTTAAAAACTGATCCTTGGGATAAGACCCCACCCTGCAGTTAGTGTAACTTTTTTTCCACCCTGCCAGTTAACAGTTAAAGAGATAAATCCTAAAATGAATCATTTCAGTCTAAAAAAATAACCCTCTATCATAATTGCTTTTTTTATCGTGATTCGAATGTTTAGATGTTTGTATTGTGATGTTTAGCGACTAGGGATGAATGTACCTCCACGTGGCAGTAAGCTGTCTTAAGAAACTGGTAATTTGTATAGTTTTTTGACTGTTTGAAGTTGGATTCCTCTTTCTTGATTGATTGCATTTCAGCACTTTTAAGATAGGAAAGGCTGTCTACAAAAAAATGGCCGACATGACAATTTGTTACAGCTCCATCTCTTTTATCACGTTTTCCAGGATTTTCAAGACCTCTCTTCGTTTTCCAAGACCCTTTTGTGATTGTTTTTCTATTTCCTAAACTATGCAATTTATTTACGCTATCAGTTTGCGATATGCAAACTTAGACTTTAAATTTTATATGCGTGGATAAAAATAAACTCAGACTAAACCCTCCGTTCCCCACTTGTAAGCCATATCTGACACCCTGTAGCCAGAAGTTACAAAAATGTCTGGTAAAATATAGCTTATAAATTGTCCTTCTACTGTTAACAACAAAGAATCGATTCCAGAATATATTCCTACTAACCAGGCACGTACGCATGATTTTTTTCGGGGGGCTAAAACCTTCGAAACAGCAGATATAAAGTAGCACTTATTTTGTAATGAAAAAAGACGTATATCGGAAAATACAGATTAACTTTAACCTGTAGTATTGTAGCGGATGGGGGGAAGAAGACTGAAGCCACAAAAGTACATTTTAGGCCCAGGTTATGTTCATAGCGATTTAGAACCAGTGATTAATATATTATATCCCACTGAAAGGGAAATTCTAGGGTTAAAAGTGCAATATGGGTGCTGTGGGGGTTGTTCTTCTATTGCAAAAACGTAGATTTTAATGAATAATGATAGTTTCCAAAATTGATCCATTACAAGCTGTACTTTATCCTGAAAAGGGGAGATAAACTCCATAATATCAAGGATAATTCTATTTTGCTGTGGAAAGGAAACTCTCTTTACAAAAAAAAAAATAATAGTACAATTGCTAATTACTTCAAAGAGGGTAAAAAGTTAGACAGAAAGTGGGTTAATAATTGGGCAGTGACTTGACCGGATAATTGCATGCTGTAATATCCCCAAAAAAAGGCTTCACACATGTATCTACATTCTTAATAAATGTCCTAATTTTGCCAGAAATCCCAAGAAACCATGGGGAATTAAACATTTCATAAAATTTCGGGGGGGGGCCGAAAGTCCCCCCCTGCGTACTTGCCAGCTACTAACCCAATCTTTTCATCGATGCATTTTGCCAATGAAGCGACTTGCTGCGTTACTGGTTTCAAACAGTTCGTGGTAACGAACTGTAGTAAGGAGCGACCCGGCTCAATAGTAACCAAAACTCTAAAAAATGGAATTTTGATACCAGTAGTACATAAAAAATTGCATTTTAATGCTGATTTTAAATATATATCTTTCATCAAGATTAGTCTTACTTATCAAAAGTTACGAGCCTGAGAAAATTTGCCTCATTTTAGAAAATAGGGAAAAACACACCCTAAAAGTCATACAATCTTAACGAAAATCACACCATCAGATTCAGCGTATCAGAGAACCTTATTGTAGAAGTTTCAAGCTCCTATCTACAAAAATGTGGAATTTCGGATGCGTGTTTATTTGTTTTTTTGTTTGTTTTTTTTCAGGGGTGATCGTATCGACCCAGTGGTCCTAGAATGTCACGAGAGGGCTCATTCTAACGGAAATTAAAAGTTTTAGTGCCCTGTTTAAGTGACCAAAAAATTGGAGGGCACCTAGGCCCCCTCCCACGCTCATTTTTTCCCCAAAGTCATCAGATCAAAATTCTGAGATAGCCATTTTATTCACCATAGTCGAAAAACCTAATAACTATGTCTTTGGGGACGACTTACTCCCCCGCAGTCCCCGTGGGAGGGGTTGCAAGTTACAAACTTTGACCTATGTTTACATATAGTAATGGTTACTGGGAAGTGTACCGACGTTTTCAGGGGGATTTTTTTGGTTTGGGAGGGAGATTTGAGGTGGGGGGGGATACGTGGGAGGATATTTCCATGGAAAAACTTCTCAATTGGGAAGAGACTTTCAATGAAGGGGGCGCAGGATTTTCTAGCATTATTTAAAAAACAATGAAAAAATAAATATGAAAAGTTTTTTCTGCTGAAAGTGAGGAGCAGCATTAAAACTTAAAACAAGCAGAAATTATGACGCATACGAAGGGTTTACCTCCTCGTAATACCTCGCTCTTTACGCTAAAGTATTTTTAGTAATTTCGACTATTTATTCTACGGCCTTTGTGATTCAAGGGTCATTCTTAAGGAATTGGGAAAGAATTTAAGCTTTAGTGTAAAGAGCGAGGTATCAACGAGGGATGAACCCCCTCATATACACAATAAAAACATATGAATATAGTAGTTCGTCACGTAACTTAATTCGTAAATTAGGTATATTTTTTACTAATGAAAATGTTCGTAAAAAATTAAAAGTTTTAGTTGCCTTTTTAAGTAATCAAAAAATTAGAGGGCAACTAGGCTTCCTCCCTCGCTCCTTTTTTCTCAAAATCTTCCGATTAAAACTATGAGAAAGCGATTTAGCCAAAAAAAAAAAAATATGCAAATTTCGTTATAATAAATTATGTGCGGAGAGCCAAGATCAAAACATGCATTAATTAAAAAACGTCCAGAAATTAAATAAAAGAATAACTTTTTTTAAATGATAGTAAGGAGCGACATTAAAACTTAAAACGAACAGAAATTACTCCGTATATGAAAGGGGCTTTTCCTCCTCAACGCCCCGCTCTTTACGCTAAAGTTTTTTTTTACTGTTTTAAGAAGGAGAGTTAAGAGAAAGAGTCAAACTTTAGTGTAAGGAGCTGGGCGTTGAGGAGGAAAAGCCCCTTCCATATACGGAGTAATTTCTGTTCGTTTTAAGTTTTAATGTCGCTCCTTACTTTCATTTGAAAAAACTTGTTTTTTTTTATTTAATCTGATTAAGAAACGAAAGTATTAGGCCCCTTTAAAGCCATCCCTACGGATATAAAAGAATACACTTGTAAGAACAGTTATCCTATGGTTTCGACTGACAAATCCTTTAAAAAACCTGTGTTTTCAACATTTCGTGCTTCCATTTTAATTAGATTCGTTGTTGTTAGATTTAAGTCAGATTTATTACTCTACACTTGGTTTTCCTTATAGTCGTTATTATAATAGAGGCTTAGTTAGGTATGTGTAGTAATTAGGCTTAATTACAATTTTGCAAGCCTGAAGGGCTCTTGTAGTCCTGTGGGTGAACACGGTAAACAAAACGTTCATTTGTCACTATAGATTGGTCTTTTCTTATTTCCGCTGGTGAAGTATTCTACGCATTTTCAATTATAACCAATATTGGGTTCTGGTAGAATAGTTAATATCATTAAAATTGAAATTAAAGCTTCCCACCGGTGTTACAGAAGGTTGAAATGTTTTTTTTTTCTTTCTTTTTTTTTGCTTTTTTTACGTAGTGAATGATATGAGCAAATATGCTTTGTAAGCGTATAACGTGTCATGTAATAATACCACGGTGTTGGGTAAGGGGGGAAACCCCAAAAAGTGTTTAATGCGAATGTCAGGAACTTCGTTTAATAAATAATTGCTCTTTTAGGGGTAAGTAATTCACTGACTTTTCCAGGAATTGCAGAAACGATTTTAAAAGAATCATGGTTAATATAGTCTGTTTTATTAAGTTCGCGACAGATGGGAGGGATGAATTGTTTTTCTCTGTTTGTTTTGTCTATTTGCTAAATTAATCAATATAGTTTCTATTGTGTTCTTATTTTTGTATGAAATGTTTTTTTTGAATGACGCTTTTTAGCTAAATAGACAAACACGTTCATCTATCTATCTCTACACTGATCAGTCTGTGTTATATATATATGGTCGCCCTGTATCAATTGCTTTCCTGTCTTTCTTAGGACAGCCACTTGGATTAATATTATGTGTTATATCATTCTGTAGATAAGCGAATTGAATAACACAAAAATTGAGTTGAAAACTTTTGGAAAATATTAAGAAGTCTAACCAGCTGAAGAACGAGAAAACCGAATCCAGAAGAAGCAGTTTCCAAAAATGCCGAACCCTCACTACTGGCTGTGGCAGCTGAAAAAGATGATCATCACATGAAAAAACAACTCCGTACTTATCGGTTATATAATAAACATTGTACAATTTCGATCGCGAATGATGCGAGCATGACACAAGAAACTGGTCAAGCAACTTCTTTATACCATAGACTTAGCTTTGGTTTGGTTGCAAAATAAATTGTAGCTATATTTTATTAAAGTATTTAGTTTGTATTTTGGTTTGGTTTATGCAAACAAATTTCGGCTATATATTTGAATATTGGTAAAGCATAGCATATATTAAATATCGCAATGGTTAGTTTACGTGTTTAATATATGTTATGCTTTACCCCCCCCCCCCCTAATGTGCAAATTTATAGCCCAAATTTGTTTCTAAACTATTATATATTCATCATATTTTGTTTCATTTCATTAGCATTAATTGAACTTCACTTCCCGAGTGTGTATTATATAACCGATAAGTACGAACAACTGCTGCTACTAGCAACCTCTTGCAGCACCGAACTGTCTGAAACTGACGCAGCTGCATTCGGTGTTCCTCGGCACTTCTTTACTCGGGGCTTCGCTCCTTACTTAAAAGAATACACTTCACTTAAAAAAGGAGAAACAGAAGAATCGGTTTCGGCTTATCTGGCTTTATTAAGTACCTGTAAGCAGTGCAAGGAATATTTCCGTTGGCTTCTAAGATATGGCAATAATATGATAATGATAGAACAATTTTTTTATAGTAATTTGATAATAATAATAATAACACTTACCTATTACCTATATACATCGAAAAAAATAAATATTGAAGTAAAATATACAGAAAAAAGTGGATAAGACATAAACAATAAAAATGATCTCACAAAATTAACTAATAAACCTTGATGAGGCGACAAAAGACGACCTCTTGTTTCTGATAGCATTTAGAGTTGATCATCGCTTTCAAATGCAAATCCTTTTTTTATAGTTTAATTTTATATTTTTCTAGCCCTCTCGACACGTCCTTCTTTACCTAAAAAACATCCAATTAAAATTTTTAGATGGTCATCTAATTCAACATAGTTAAAAGACCCAATAATCACGCCTTTGAGGATGACCTGATCCCCATGGTCCCTGGGGAAAGGGCTATAAGCTACACACTTGGCCCATTGCTGACATGTAGCATTTGGAATTAGGAAACACGTGTGCATTTTTCTTGGGGGGAATTTCATGCGTGGAGATAATCTATGGGAAATTTTTTCTGTGGGAAGGAAAATTTCCAGAGGAGATTTTCAAGGAAAATTTAACATTGGGGGGCGATGGCAGGGTATTTCATAGTATAATTTGGAAAACGATCATAAATTAAATAAAAAAGATTTTTTTTCAGCTGAAAATAAAAAACAACTTTAAAACTTAAAACGAATAGAAATTATCCCATGACATTCCTCAATCCTTACTCTTTACACAGGATTTTGATTTTTCGTCGCAATTCTTTCAGTAAGACTGCTCAAACACAAGACCATTGAATTTTAATGAGAATTATTTTTAAAGAATTGAGACTTTAGTGCAGAGAGGAAAGGTTGAAGAGGGGGGCAGTCCCCTCATATTTGGGATAGCTTCTATTCGTTTTAACTTTTAATTTTGTTCTTTACTCTTAGTTGAAAAGCTTTCTTATTTAATTTTTAACTGGATCGATTCAGTTGGAGATACAGTTCAAGTGGGAGGCCATTAAATTCTCTTAGTTCTTAATTATTCAAACATTTTTTACAATATATTTTTCTTGAATTAAAATTAACCCCAAGAGCCCCCCACTCCAGTAGCTCTACGACTGAATGTAAGAAAGAAACTATGTTCATCTCTAAATTGTTTTCTTATCTGGCGCTCCCTAGAACCATGAAATCAGAATTCCAATATCCTTCAAATGAAAGCAAGCGGAAGGAATGCTTTTAAGGGGCAAAATATCAGGATTTCCCTTTCAATACCATATAGGGGACCCCTCTAGAGCGGCTGAAGTCGGTTGACGTATCTAGGGGATTCATTAAAATTTTGATACATTACATCTGCGTTATGCTGTTTCCAAATATTCAACCCTCATAGGGAATGATAGACTTCTGTATTTATAAGACTCTTACTTAGGAAACTGATAATTAGTTTTTATTTTTCGAAACTTTTGTTTTTCTAATAGATCAAGCTATATTCAAATGTTAGTTTGCCGTCGTTGAAATTTTTTTTTGTTCTTACCGTTCTTTTTCTAGCTTTTTGCCGCATAATTTTTTGCCTTGAAGTGGAGGAGGGTGACTTTCTTAGCATGTGGCACAGGCACATACGTAGGCCCTTCTTCCCTCTTGCTTAACTGACCACTGACCACTTGAGAAGGGGATATGTTCTTGTCGAGGTTTCGTTTCGTGTCTCTTGTTCATTTCTCTGTTTCGTTCTCTTTCTCTCTCTCTCTCTCTCTCTCTCTCTCTCTCTCTCTCTCTCTCTCTCTCTCTCTCTCTCTCTCTCTCTCTCTCTCTATCTCTCTCTCTCCCTCTCTCTCTCAATTGACTATTCGAACAACTTTCTGCTTAATATCTAACGTGTCTAATGTTTACGTATCTAACGTATCTAACGTATCTAAAGATAATATCTAATGTTTTCATGCGGAACTCTATGACAATTTAGACTAATTTAAATGTCAATTTAATGTCCAATCTAAAATATCTAATCCAAATGTAAAATTGGCAATTTAAAACTAATTTAGACAATTTTAATTTAATCGATTATATTCTGTAGAAATTGAGCTACATTTTCTGCTCAGCTTTTAACCAACTAAAATAATTCCGTTTAAAGTATCAAGGGCATGGGCATAAAAACGTATTTATATAACACACTTACATAAAATATATCTAAATAAAAACATATTTAATTACTTTCTACTTTTCATTACCTTAATCATACCTGAAAATCTTTACATCTTTAATGCATATGCAATACCTTAACATCTTTAATGCATCTACCATCCCTACTAATACTACAACCCAGGTAAGTGAAGCTATCCACTTGATCAATCTTCACGTTAACCAACATTACCTATTGCTCTTTGATTATTCCCATTCTAAGCGACTTAGTTCTCTTAAAATTAATTTTCAAACCTATTCTTGTACCCTGAATTCTCAAAACCTCCCATATAATGATAACATTTTGCTAAATTGAATGATTTTTGCAACTTGCTAAATGTTTTTACCTGTTTTATGTCTTTTTTCCAAATTTCCACCCTTCCCTGAAACGGATTTAAGCTTCAATACCTGCACCAGTGCAATAAAATACGTAAATTTTAGTCATGCACTTGAAGACAGGCGCGTACAAAAAAAAAAAAATATCTCGGGGAAGAGTACCCAAACATTTTTTGTAGGGGAGGAATCAAAATGAATGTTTATAATAAGTAAATCACGTCGAAAATACATTAGTTTTTTTGGACTTCAGGACCATACGATCCCGAAGACCCCCCCCCCCCCCATGTGTAAGTGCCTAATTGAAAAAAAAAAATTTTCTAAATGTACGGGAAAAAAATTCTCAGCAGGAGGTGTAAGGGAGCGCTAGTGTGCAAAATATATTTATTTAGTGGTACAAGTTTTAGCGGATAGGGAACTGTTTTTAATGTATTTTTGTTTAGTGTTAGTTTAGAATAAGGTAAAATAACTCATAAAAGAATTAAGCAAACAATCTATATGTGGCCACAAAGGCCACAAAGGCTCCATGGTCGGTAAACGAGGAGGAAGTCACAAGCGGCATTTAAACACTAAATCAACGAAAAGTTGATTATAAGAGCTATAAGATCACTTAATAAAAGCTAAACACACTCCAGCTAATCCTTGACAAACCTAAATTAAAAGTTAAAAAAACAAAATTTGTTCAACACCATTTTTTTCCAAACGGGAAAAACAAGTGACAAAATGGCCAAACCGAGTTATGAAGCGATTTAAGAATGAAACGATTTGAAACGAGGTGAAACGACTATAGTTGTATTTTTCATGTTTACTCATTTTTACCTCCATTTAGTTCATACTTCAGATTTTTATTATTCAGCTTAACCATTTTTCCCTCATCCGTAGTCCATGAAAAATTATTTAGACTTTGCTTTAATTTTGTGCTAAACATTATAGTACCAACGTAAATCAAGTTTTATGTCACGGTCTCATGAAATTCATGCTTAGGGCTTGACAAAATTAGGACTTTGTGGCAATAAATTTCTCGGCCGAAGTGGCTCTCCACTTTTGTAGTGGAAGCTTATGAGGCCATTATCTGGATTATAAATCAAGAATGACTTTTTGGAAAATTTATAAATTGCTCCACACTTGAAAAGTTCAATCTAAATGCAATAAAAAAAGAAGGTTCTGTCAAATAATCTAAAACAGCATGAAGAGTTCAAGGAATGGCATGGGGATTCAAGTAAAAAAAAAAAAAAAAAAAAAAGAAAGAAAAAAATAACACAGAAACTTTGAAAGAAAATGCAGCGATACCTATAAGGTTCTAAGAACAGAGGTTAGAAATATCCAGAGGTTCAAAAAGAGGTACCAAAAGAGAAGCTCCTGTCAAAAACTCTTAAACACCATTACATCTTTAAAGAGCGAAGTTGAAATTAAACTAAACAAAAAATAAGTAAGGAACCCTATCAGAAAATATACAACGATACCTATAAGGTCATACAAAAAGAGATTGGAAAAAGCAAGAGGTTGAAAAGTAGGTATCAAAGCAAGGTTCAGTCAATCGAAAAGAGCATGAATAGTTAAAGAATGGGGCTGAAATTATATATAATTATGTGTATGATTATATATAATTATAGTTTTATATATAATTATGTAATTATATTTAACTATAAAATTTATTATATGTAAATTTTATATAATTATATAAAATTATATATGGGGTTGAATATATATATATATATATATATATATATATATATATATATATATATATATATATATATATATATATATATATATATATATATATATATATATATATATATATATATATATATATATATATATATGTATATATATATATATATATATATATATATATATATATATATATATATATATATATATATATATATATATATATATATATATATATATATATATATATATATATATATATATATATATATATATATATATATATATATATATATATATATATATATATATATATATATATATATATATACAAGGTCATTCAAAAATGATTATATAAAAACAAGAAGTTCAGAAACACGTATCAAAAAGGAGATTCTGTCAAATAATTGAAAACAGCATGACTGGTTCAAAGAATGAAGTTGAAATTCAAACTAAACAAAAAATAAGTAAGAAACCGTATTAAAAAATATACAGGACACCAATAAGGATCTACGAAAAGAGAGTAGAAAAAACAAAAG
Organism: Artemia franciscana; assembly: GCF_032884065.1. Taxonomy (NCBI): domain Eukaryota; kingdom Metazoa; phylum Arthropoda; class Branchiopoda; order Anostraca; family Artemiidae; genus Artemia; species Artemia franciscana. Next base: position 6,089,459 of record NC_088874.1, on the reverse strand, counting down.
GTTCACAAAAAAGGTATAAAAAAGAAAGTTCGGTTAAAGAATCTGAGACTGCATGACTAATTCAAAGACTGACGTTGAAATTCAAGCTAAACAAAAAAAGAAGTAAGAAACCCTTTTATAAAATATACAGGATGCTTACAAGGTTTTACAAAATAAAAGTAAGAAAAGCAACAGTTTCAAAAAGAGACATTTAAAAGAAGGGTCAGTCAGTTAATCCAAGACAGCATGGCTAGTTCAAAGAATGAAGTTGAAATTCAAACTAAACAAACAATAAGTAAGAAACCGTATCAAAAAATATACAGGACACTAATAAGGCTCTACAAAAAGAGAGTAGGAAAAACAAAAGGTTCACAAAAAAGTGTTCAAAAAGAAGGCTCGGTCAAATAATTTGAAACTGCATGACTGACGTCGAAATTCAAGCTAAACAATAAATAAGTAAGAAACCCTTTTAGAAAATATACAGGATATCTACTAGGTTTTACAAAAAGAGGGTAAGAAAAGTAACAGGTTCAAAAAGAGGCATATAAAAGAAGGGTCTGTTAATTGATCCATGACAGCATGGCTAGTTCAAGGAATGAGGTTGAAATCCAAACTAAACAAAAAATTAGTCAGAAACCCAATCACAAAATATAAAGCGACACCTATAAGGTCCTACAAAAAGAAATTAGAAAAAACCACATTGGTTCAAAAAGTAGTATCATGAAAGCTTTGTCAAATAACCTAAGACAGCATGACTACATCGAAGAATGGGGTTGAAATTCAAACTATAAGTAGGAAACCCTTTGAGAAAACACACAGTGATACTTATAAAGTTGTACGAAAAGAGGATAGGAAAAACAAGAGGTTCCAAAGAGGTAAATAGAAAAGGCTCTGTCACAAACTCTAGAACATCATAAAAAGTTCAAGGAATGATGATGAAATTCAGACAAAAGAAATTAAAATTCTAAAAGAAAATAGCGAGCAATATCTGACTCTACATAACTGGGAGATATGTCAATTATTTTAAGTGTTCATGAAATTCAAATTAATGTTGGGTTCATTCACTTCTATGCCAAGTTTACTAATCTGGAAAAAGAGTTCCAATCTAGAACCTTGCTGATGTTACGCAGAGTTCTAGATTGAAAGAGTTCCAACTCGTTTCTGGCCAGGGGATTGTAGCTAATGAAAGGGTTTTGGAGGAGGTGTGTTGGTGGGTTTGAAGTTCCTAACACTTCCCATAACCACCGCCAATCCAAACGACAAAGTAATGAGACTGAAAAGTGTGAGATAGATGATAGATAGATAGATAGATAGATAGATAAATGGATAGATACTTTATTTAATATACTTAAAAATACAAAAAATACATTAATCCCCAACAGAGAGTAAAGCTCGTAAGGTTGGGAGGGGTAAATGTCCTAAAAGGCCAATCCCTGGATACCCTCTTCAATTGAAATGTTCTTAAATACCTTTTAAACCTTGTAAATGATAAACTTTCCTTCCTAAGGTCTTAGCTGTAAACATTTACTGACTCATATACGCACTTACGGTATATCCGAAAAAACTTTTTTTCCGAAAAACTATGCTACCCACATGTTTTGGTTCGGTAAACAAAAAAAAAAAAGTTAAATTTCAACACTCTAAGTTCAGGAAAGACTTGGCCTACATGAATAATTTTCTTTTAACAGAAAAAAAAACTTTAAAAACCATTTCAGCTGAATCCTATCAAAGACGTTAGAAGTCATGGGGAAATTTTTGAAAATCTTGGTCTTTTGGACAATGGCTCGGGTTCAATCCATAAGCAAAAACTTTTAAGGTGATTCCTAACATATACATTTCATTTTTCTTTTATTCATTGACAGTAACTCCCATCGGTTTTAGTTTTAATCATTACAGGACTTTATTTCTACTTGTCTTGGATTTGGGTATGTTTATTTACTTTTCTATGAGAAAATTCATTTCTTGAAACATTTTTTTTAAATTGATCATTGAAAAGATAGAAGATCGCTCTATTTTTCTTTGAGAGAATTTATTTTTTGAAACATATTTCTTTTTAAAATTGACCCTTGAAAAGCAAGAAGATCCATGAAGAGCTCTTTAATATATCAGTTTTTTATAAGTGGTAAACCGGGACGGCTTAAAACATATATTGCTACAATAAGTGTCAACAAGCAAATATGGTTTTTCAGTAAAATTTCGTAACATTACATCCTAAATGCAAACCCTTTCTAAGCCTGCAGCCCTCAATCTTTATGTTTTATCGTTTTTGAGCGAAACGAATGAAAAAGCAGTCAGTAGCAGATCTTAACAAAAAATCGCTTTTTGTACCTAATACGTACATAGAAAAAGAAAATCATGAATGTGTACCTTTTCAAATGTTGTATCCTGTTATCCATAACTAATTCAAGTTAAATTACTGGGGAGTTATAAATGCATAATGTACGGTTTTCGTCACACTTTTCCAAAGCATCAGCTTTCTGAGCACCTGTTTGAACTTTTTTTTTGTATAAAAAGGTATTCGTGACAACTAACGGTAAATAAGGACTGACAACTTTTTAGGTTCGGTAGGCTGACTGCTGTATTTAGGGTTAAAGTTGCCTGTGAAACATGCGATTCTGCGACAACCCTACAGCTTGAACTTGCCACGAAAGGACGAGGTACTTTATAGTTGGATTTATTTTTTTTCAGGTCAATCCATTCACAGAACAAGAATTTTCTTACTCAAAATGTTTCGTAGAGAATAATCTAAACTTTCGTTAAAAACTAGGAAATTTGTTCTTTTTTCGCATGTTGTTCATGGCTTTTCATTATATTTTTCAGCTATTAAAAACAAGAAACATAATTGGATATACGGCTAAAACTGGATCAATAGTTCGTGGTAACGAACTGTAAGGAGCTACTCGACCAAATAGAAGTCGAAACTCTCAAAAATGGAATTTTAATAACAATAGAGACATGAAAAGAATTGGCTATCTATCCCGATTCCAAATATACTAAGTGCTACTCATCAAAAGCTACGACTGAGAAGATTTGCCTGGTTTTCAAAAAAGGGGGAAAACAGCTAAAAAAGTTAAGGAATTTTAATGAAAAGCGCACCTTCAGATTCAACGCATCAGAAAACCCTACTGCACAGGTTTTAAGATCCCATTTGTAAAAATGTGGAATTTTGTATTTTTCATCAGAAGGATGATCAAGGATCCGCGTTAAATTTTTTTTTCTTTCTTTCGTTTTTATAGAGGTCACCTGATTCGGATGGCAATTTGATTCAGAATATTTGAAACGTCAAATCACCATGCCTCTGATAATTGCATGCTTCTCCACAGCCCCTGGGGAGAGGGCTGTAAGTTACGAAGTTTGCCCATTGTTAACATATAATGTCTGTTATTGGAAAGCATACAGACATTTTTGGGGGGAATTTCTTGTGAGGAGACGGGAGGATTTTCCGTAGGGAGAATTTTCCGTTTGGAGCGAAATTTTCAGAGATTTTTAAAGACGGATTTTACTTGTTAGAATTCCTTTATGAAAGTTATTTTTATTTGTCTTACTTTCTCTTCGGCGACTCAATTTTACATGTGGAATTGTTTCGGGGAAATAGTCCATGTGGAATTTTCAAGGGGACGGAATTGGGTGGGTTTTTTTTTTCGTGGAGAGGATTTTCCACGAGAGAAAATCCCCGTGGGGGAATCTTATGTGGGGAAATTCTTCATGGGAGTATTTTCAACGGGAGAATTTTCACATTTGATGGACGATTTTTCGGGAAAAATATTTCCAAGAAGGGGGATTTCCGATACAATTTTCAAAATGGTCAGAAACTTTATGAAAAACAAGTTTTTTGGTCAAATGATTTTGGTCTAAGGAGATTTTTCCAGGTGTGATTGTCTGCAAGAAACTTTCCGGGGGAAATTTTCAGCGAGGATGGAATAGCCCGGAAGAAGGGGGATTTTACACACGAAGATCTCTCCATGGAGGAATTTTTTGGGTGATAATTATCCATAGGGAGAATTCTATGGGGGAAGTTTCCTTCTTGGAGGAATTTTCCACCGGAGAAAACTTAATTAGAATAAGAAACCTTTAAAGTAATAAGAGCTTTAGCTTAAAGAATGGCGTATTGAGGAGGGGGCATTCCCCTCGTTTAAGGAGGAACAATTTATTTTTATTTTTGGTTTTAATATTGCTCCTTATTTTTAGTTGAATATCCTTATGTTTTTAGTCTCAGGTCTTCTTAATTTGTCATAAGACGGACAAACAACGTTTGTCAAAAAAATGTTAAACCCCCAAAAAAAGTGTTAAACCCCATAAACTCTAGAGTAGGGTGTCATTTTCGTTTTACTGAAAACTAAACAGCTTACAGATGACTTCAAAATTTTCAGATGACTGCCACTATTCTCCTAAGTTTTATTCCACAAATCTACGAGTTTGGTTCAAGAGGGGGCCGTGCTTCCAACAAACAACAAGTTGGGACAAAGTAACGGTATTTCGTATTCCGCTCTCATATCGGAAAAAATGTTGTTTAAAAAGAAAGTAAAAGATGACATATTACATACTGACAAAGAGTAACCTACCAAAACTTTTCATTGACAAACAATTCTTTAAACTAGGGATCAATTCATTCAAGTTAAATTTATTTGCACCGTTGAGGGTCTGGAACTACAAGAAGTAATATCAACCCTCTGATAGACTCGTAACTCCGGCGGGGCTTAGAAGCCACATGTTATTACTGCTACTACCAACAAGTTATTACAGCACCAAGCCATCCAAGGTTTCTGTCTTATTTCCATGACATATTCCCTTCTTAAGAACTTCATTCAACTTCGGAAAGGCCTCCTGCATCTTAGCTATTTTGCTTTTTTCATCTTGACAGCCTTCACCACCCTTACAAATAATACTACCCAGGGAGGTGTGGCTATCCAGTTTGTCAATTTTCTCGTTACCTACAATTAGCTCTTCATTTATTCCTATCGCTGATAAGTCTTCTTCAACTGAATTTTCTAACCTGTTCTCTTACCCTGGAGTCATTACTGTCAAGGCTACTCAAATTGCCTTCATAATCCTTATATACAAACTTTACTTCCCCGTGTAATACCATATTTTCTTAGAGCCTTCGATGTTTTCCTTAGGAGAAAACCCTTCAAAGTAATCCATAGAAACGGAACACCTTGATTATCTTCTCATTCCACACTGATCCAAGTGCTAACTTACCTTAATTATTTCCCACCTTACCCAAAGCAACATTACCTTCGTATATTGTACTAATAACTGTAATATAGTTATCTGGTATACCATATAGGGATATGACCTTCATCAAAGCTTCTAATCAGCAGAATCAAATGCCTGTTTTTAATGTATAAACCTAAGGATAAAAGGGGTCTGACAGAGGTGGGTTATTGGAGAGGTACAGAGGGGCACTTGCCCCAGGTGCAGACATTTTGGGGACACAAAATTTTAAATAAAAAATATAAAGACTATAATTCGTTTTGTAATTTTGAAATTTTCATTGAAATAAAGTAGAAAACGCAGTTAATAAATGGAAATATTAATAAATTATTAAACAATTTATAAAATAAAAATAAAATCAAAATTGATAAAATATAGTTAAACTAATTACATTAAAATAATTAATAGTAATTAGATAATTCAGTAATTTAAACAACGGATTAATAAACAATTAAAGAGTAAAGCATTAATTAATTAATAAATTGAATAAAATTTTGTTATCAAACGAAAATTTAGGTAAAATCTGTGCTAAAAATTTTGTAGGAGACAGGGGGAAGTTTGTGTAGATATTTCGTGGGGGGGGCTAATCAAGATTTTGCCTTGCTTGCCAGAAACGCCAGAACCGCCGCTGGGGTATGACTTCTAAGGCTCAGAAAAAAAAAACTAAAAGTGTTTTTCAATCGGAATATTAATTTCGGTTTGATAAAGCTAATCATCGTGTTTCAGTTTTGGTACCAAAAATTCCTTTTATAAGCCTTATAGATATATCTTGACGATCATTCTTTCGACCATAAAAAAAGTCCATGGGGATTTTTTTATTTTTCTACAAATCATTTTTACGATCTCCTTTCTTAACAACGGAGGAAAATTCATTAGAAACAACACAGCATGCAATCATACTTTTGTTTATTCACAAGAGAAAAGAATCGCTTTTTCTAAATTAAGTATAAAAAAAAAACAAGTTTTTTAACTACAAGTAAGGAGCGATATTAAAATTTAAAACGATTAAAAATTATTCCGTATATGCAAGTGGTTCTCCCCTCCGCAACGCCTCGCCCTTTACGCTAATTTTTTTTTATTGTTTTAAGAAGTAGAGTTGCGACGAAGAGTCAAACTTAAGCATAAAGAGCGGGGCGTTGCGGAGGGTAGAACCCCTTTAATATACGGAATAATTTCTGTTCTTTTTGAGTTCTGATGTCGCTCCTTACTTGCAGCTAATTTTTTTTTATATTTAATATGGAAACAATGGTCAAAGTTTGTAACTTGCAGCCCCTCCCTCGGGGACTGTGGGGGATTACGTCGTCCCCAAAGACATAGTTATTAGGTTTTCAACTAAGCTGAACAGAATGGCTATCTCAAAATTTTGATCCGGTGACTTCGGAGAAAAGATGTGTGGGGGAGGGGGCCTAGTTGCCCTCCAGTCTTTTGGTCACTTAAAATCTATTGGTGTGATTTTCGTTAAGATTCTATGACTCTTGGGGGGTGTTTCTCCCTATTTTCTAAGACAAGGCAGATTTTCTTAGGCTCGTAACTGTTGATAGGTAATACAAAACCTGATGGAACTTATACATTTAGCATCAGCATTAAAATGCGATTCTTTTGATGTAACTATTGGTATCAAAATTCTGTTTTTTAGAGTTTCGGTTACTATTGAGCTGGGTCGCTCCTTACTACAGTTACTTACCACGAACTGTTTGATAAAAGTAAATAGCGAGGTTACAACTTGAAACAGAGAGGTCTATACATCCCTTACATTCCACTTTTACCCCAAAATTTAGCTGGCACTGCACTCGAAATTGTAAGAAGAATGAATCGGCTACTAATTTTTTTTTCGAAACACAAACATACTTTTTGGACTTGAACAAAACATGGGTTGGTTTACGTAGGAGCAAGTTAAAGTTTAACCTAATGGGGTATAGAGGAATGCTTAAAGCAGTCATTTTTTTAACTGTTTATTCCTTACGTGTCCATAAAATCATGTTTTATACTTATCTATGACTGGTTAAATATATATATATATATATATATATATATATATATATATATATATATATATATATATATATATATATATCAAAATGCTTTTGATTGAAGGGTGTGGTGGCCCGTGGAATCCCCTCACCAATTGAAAACAAAATCTCAACTGCAATGTATATAAAATACAAATCATTCTAAAAACTTTTCCTAATCTAAAAGACTCCGAGAAACATAACTAATTTCTATTGAATAGAGATTTTCCCAATTTAAATTTATGCACACGAGCTTCTGTCTGAATAACGGGGATTCCACCATCCCCACCCTTTGTTCTTGGAACTGAATTGTTGTTTGGCCTTGACGGCACTAGGATTTAATTTTAAATATATGTTTTAATATGTTAAAAGTAACTTCATCTAATTTTATTTGGTTTATGTTCTGGATAATGGAGATGCAGTTAAATGTTTTTAAGTGCAAAATTAGTGGAAAATTTGTTTAATGTAGTTTTATTTCCGCCAGGAATCTATGTGAGTGGGTTTATCCCCTCCTCAATACCTTGCTCTTTACGTTAAAATATTTTTAGTAATTGCAAAAGAGCTATTTATTCTAATTAAACGGCCTCTGTGATTCAGGAGTCAATTCTTAAGGAATTGGAACGAAACCCGAAGTTTAGTGTAAAGAGCGAGGTATTGAAGAGGGGGCGAACCCCTCATTAGTGTGATAAAATATAGCCTACGAATATAGAAGTTCGTTACGTAAGTTAATTTTTAAGTTATATAAATTTATTGCTAATAAAAAGGTTTGGAAATGAAATTAAAAGTTCTAGTGGCCTTTTTGATTAAGCAAAAAATTGGAGGACAGCTACGCCCCCTCCCCTGTCCCCTTTTTTCTCAAAATCATCAGATCAAAATTTTGAGAAAGTCATTGAGCCAAAGAGACTGAAATTAATATGCAGATTTCGTTTTAATTATTCATGTACCGTGAGTCAAAATCAAAACATACTTTAATTCAGAAACAATAAGAAACTAAATAAAAAAACAAGTTTTTTAAACTGAAAGTAAGGAGCAACATTAAAACTTAAGACTAACAGAAATTATTCTGTATGTGAAAGGGCCTGTCCCTTCCTCAACGCCCCGTTCTTTACGCTAAAGTTTGACTCTTTCTCACAACTTTACTTTTTAAAACAGTAAAAATTTTAGCGTAAAGATCGGCCATTGAGGAGGGGACAGCTCCTTTCATATACGTAATAATGTTTTTTATTTTAAGTTTTACTGTCGCTCCTTACTTTCAGTTTAAAAAATTTTTAACTTCATTGGATTATTCAAGTAATCCAACACGCTGCTGTGGTCACACGGTGTGAACTAGCAATCTCACTCCCTACAAGATATGTGGCGCTGGATCCCTCAAGGCCTTGACGCACGTATACGACAGAAAAAGTTCTAGTGTCCTTTTTAAGCGACCAAACAGATTGGAGGGCGGCCCGGCCCCCTCTCCCGCCCCTTTTCCCCCAAAGTTGTCCGATCAAACTTTTGAGGTAGCCATTTTGCTCATTATAGTTGAAAGGCCCAATAACTATGCCTTTAAATATAACATGACCCCCCGCCAGCCCCAGAGGGAAGCTCTTTGATTTATAAAATTTGCCCTTTTTTATACATAGTATTTGCTATTGTGAAGTATGTATACATTTTCGGGTGAGGGTGGGCAAACTTTTTACTGGGGGGTTTTCCATGGGTGAATTTTCTATGGAGAGGAAAGTTTCCATGGGTGAACTTGTCAGGGGAAATTATACACTGGTGGAATTCGCCAGACTTCCTATATAAAATTATTTAAATGTCTTGCTCTCTCTTTTCCGTCTCAATTTTACGCGTGGAGTTGTTCAGGCTAATTGGTATATCAGGCCGAGGTATATCTTCACCGGGATTTAAGTTTCTAGAGTATATTCCTATGGGGAAGGGAGTTTCTGTATAGAGATGTGGCTAGATTTTCTGGCAGTACTTAAAAACGATCAGAAATTAAATAAAAAAAAACTTTTTCAGCTGAAAGTAAGGAGCAGCATTAAAACTGAAAACGAACGGAAATTATTACGTATATAATATAATAAAGGGGATTGCCCCCTCCTCAACACCTCACTCATTACGCTTAGGTTTGAATTTGGTTCCAATCCCTTAAACACGACTCCTGATGCAAAAGGGTCGTTTAATTAGAACAAAAGGAAGCTTTTTTAAAAGTACTAAAACACTTTAGCGTAAAGAGCGAGGTATTGAGGAGGGGGCAATCACCTTCATAATAATTTCCTTTTGTTTTAAGTTTTAAAGTTGCTCCTTACTTTCAGTTGAACAAACTTTATTTTTATTTAAGAACAGTATAGATCACGGATGCGTCTTTCTTTGTTTATTTGTTGTCTATTTTCGAAAGCGGTGACAGTATCAAACCAGTGGTCCTGGAAGATCGAGAGAGGGCTCATTTGAACGGATACCAGAAGCTCTAATGCCCAGTTTATGTGACCAAAAAGATTTAGTGGCAATTAGCTCTCCCCACAAGTCCCTTTCCCCCCAAAGATATCCAATCAAAATTTTGAGATAATCATTTGATTCAGCATAATTGATAGGTCCAATAAATATGCCTTTAGGGATGACATGCCCCCCATAGTCCTTAAGGAAAGGACTGTAAGTTATGCAATTTACCTATTGTTCATGCGTATTTGTTATTGGGAAATAGACGGATTTTTTGGGAGGAGGGAGGATTTTCCACCGAGAGAATTTTCTTTGGGGAGAAATGTTTTCATGGAGAATTTTCCATGGGAATTTTATACGGGGGATTTCTTGGCATGATTTGTAAAACGGTGAAAAATTAGATTGGAAAAACAAGTTTTTTTTTAGCTGAAAGTAAGGAGCAACATTAAAACTTACAACGAAATAAATTATTCTGCATATAAAGGGGGCTACGTCAAACTCAAACCTCGTTCTTTACGCTAAATCTTGATTTTGTGTTATAAATCCTTAATAAATGAACTTCCACTCAAATTCGGAAAATTTGTTTTCGTTTTGTGCTATAAGGTTGACACTTATTTTCAGTTGAAAATAAGTTGTTGTTTTAAATATTTCGAACATATATTTAGCATTGAGGACGGCTTTCAATTGGTTTTTGGCGAAATTTCTGCTTTGTTTGAATTTTTTTTTGATGGCTAAAAAGTACCCCTGTTTGTTTTTTTGTTGTTTTTTTAATGTATTTTGTTTTCCTTTTTTATCTTATGTCATATATAGTCAGTTTGGTCTCAGAACGTGTTTGAAGCAAAAAGCCCCTAAATACATACTTGAACTAAAACTGTTTTCTATTTATATTACGCTTTCTCAGCTTGGTTTTCAAGTGTATCCACCCCCCGCGCGTTTTTCATTTGTTTTCTCTTGTATATTCCTTGTACGCTAAGCACGGCCTGGCAGAGATTGATCACAGAACTGTACCATTATCTCCTTTCCTTAAATTACTCGGACATTTTCTCGCTATTTTTTGTTCTTATCTTGTTTTGTAGAGTTCCATAGAAAACATTTTCCAATGTTTTTTTTACCTTCTCTAAATTTCTTATTTGTCTTCGTGTGGTATTTTCTTTTATTTTGTTTCAATTTTTAAAAATGAAGCCGTCAGAAGTAAAATACAATATTATTAATCAACAGCCTACAATTCGCAAAGATTGCTTTTGCTGCTGGCTTCTCCTAGAAATTTCCGGGTTTTCAATGATAAGACCCCACTGTGAGTCAAATCCTGTTTTGTAAGGACAGAACTGGGGGGCCATTTGAGAGAATTACGTTTTTTTACTCCTCTATTAAACTGCTTTTAACTACATGTAGAGTAATTCGAAGACCCGATCCTGTAACCTTAGGCCTACACATTAAAAAAAAAATAATAATAATAATAGTTGCCACACTGAAAATTTTTGCAAATAAGTAGATTTTCAATCTACAAGTCCGCTTGTTTCACTAAAAATAGCATACGGTTTGCTTATGTAATATAAAGTTAGCTAATTTTAATTTATGAGGTATGATTTTATTTCGATGGATCCAACTTGGAGCAAATTACCTCCCAATCCAGAGTAGGCAAAAGGCGTTTGATAAAAAGAAGTGGTTCCTGAAATGCGGTATGCTTGTCCCCTTTGCAAAGTTGAGGATGAAGATTTGGACCATTTTCTCCGGAAGTGCCCGATGTTCTTTGATTTAAGGGGGAAATATTTACATGAGATTGATTTGGTGCTTCCTGGTATTCTAAAAAGTAGTAACCCAGCCATAATAACTCGAATTAGTGTGTTTATAGATAAATGTTTAGAAAGAAAAAATAAGTTTAAATGATTGAGTTATCTAGTTTGCAGATTAAGTATTTATCGTTTTGTAGCTTGTTTTTTAGCGATCTCCTTGTTTTATATGAACTTTTTTGTTGTTGTGTATATGGCGCTTGAGCTTTTGAAATACACTGGTCTAGAAGGTAGTATCCAAGGGGGTTGTGAAGTTTGAACCCCCCCTAAATGTTTGTCCGACTCGTAAAAAAGTAACAAAAATGAATATAAACAAATTTTTTATATGTTTTTAAAGTCATTTTGTAATTCCTTCAAGAAAGATCCTTGTGTAAACCTCCCCCTCCCTGAAAAAATCCTGGATACGGTCAAGCTGATTTATCTATAGAATAAGGCATAGCACAGGCTTTAGGTATCCCACTCTCCCTAGGTTTCTCAAAATTAAGCTACCAATAAAAAGCGAAAAACACTTTTAGTCCTATCCTGTGAATAAATTTCAAACTTAAAAATCAATTTTGAAAACAAGCTGCCCAAGCCTACTCTTTTTTCTATTTAAATTCACTTTGTCTAACAAAACTATATCATATCAACTTTTATTTGATTGATGTTCTCTCCATTACTTCGAAATATAACCATACATTGTGAATAGGTTGCACTGTCAAATGTCGTGGTAACAAGTTCAAAAGGATCTTTACCCATTGACAGTACACCTGAGGTAGCTCAAAATTGTAAAACTTTTCATGAACGAATAAGGACAAACTTGAACCCTCTCTGTGGGGCACCCCTTTTAGAGCAGTCATCAACCACCGTCATATGACCATTTGAACATAGGAACATAATTTAAGCCACTTTAGATTTCAGATGAAGAATATGTTCACCCTTGAATTTCACTGTGAAAAGCGATATGGAACAGGTGTCTTGAGTTTCTTCTTATAACCCTCGTAAACCTGGCACATATGGTGGCTGCTGGTATTAACAAAACCCACTAGAGATGAGAGTAAATAACCATTTCTTTTGATGAAAGACTTTTTCCACGTGCGACAGTTTTATGTACGAGAACAGGACTTGTGATGATCTGAATGTTCTTCTCGAAATCCTGTCAAACGTTGCAAATTATTCCAACTGTATAAGATTGACAGATGAGTTTTTACATCTAGATAAGAAACAGGTGTGTTTAATTGTAACCGTGTCATTAAGTTTTCCCCTTCTTCAGGCTTCTTCTGAGTTTTTACCACTTAAATGTTGTTTTTTTTGGATTTCCACAGTTTTTTTTTTCTCTTTTACACTGCTCTTTGATGTTATGCAACTATTCTAAGAATTTAGAAAGCAGCCAGTTACATAATTTAATTGCTCACAATTTTTCACAAATTTTCAAGAATTTTCCAGAAATATTATTGCTTTAGAAAATGGGGTGCAGTCAAATTATGCTTATCCTTATCAAAGAAGGTGGAAACCCATAATAAGGTCTAAAGTGTCAATGTACTCATCAGAGGGGAGGATTGTTGTGATTTGAGTCCCTGCTCCCTTTAAAAGAACTTAAGATTGTTATAAGCAACAGTCAATTTTTTGTCCACCTCATCCGAAAAAAACTTGCGTAGTATGTTTTGACATTTACCACGCACGAATGTTCAAGCCAAGGTCATTAACATTTGTGTAGTTTACTGAAACAAGCTAAAAGTCAACCGCAGAAATACTAAATCACTTCAGGGGGTAGCTTCCCTCATTTACAGAAAAATTTCTGTAAGTTTTAATAAAGCTCTTCGCTTTTGTTGAAACAAAGTAATTGACAATAAATACTAATTACTGCCCAAGCTTGCCTTTTGCAGTGGAAGATGAGCTTCAGTATTAGTTTTATGTCAGGACTAATGCTTAGACTGGCCTAGAAATGGTAAGAATGGAATCACCTAAAAAAAAATTATATGTCTGGAGGTAATATTTTGGGGTTGTTCGTATGGTTCGTCAGCCAAAAATCGATTTACCATGGGATGGAAATGAAATAAAATAGTTCTTTCTATCAGTCTACAAAATGGTAATAACAAAAAGTGTATAATACGAAAATAAGTAGAAACACCTTCTATGTTTCACTTAGTAATTAAAGGCATGCATACGAGTTTTCAATTTAAAGCAGCTGTATAATCTCCTTTTTGGGATTTGGGAGTTTTAACGGCACCGCAGTTTTCCGCCACCGTATGTTTTCCGCCACCCAGGAAATATTGCATCATCAAAAGGATTAGTTGGCTCAAAATAGACAAGTTATCAAACAGTTCGTGGTAACGAACTGTAGTAAGGAGCGACCCGGCTTAATAGTAACCAAAACTCTAAAAAATTGAATTTTGATATCAATAGCTACATCAAAAGAATCGCATTTTAATGCTGATTTTAAATATATAAGTTTCATCAAGTTTAGCCTTACATATCAAAAGTTACGAGCCTGAGAAAATTTGCCTTATTTCAGAAAATAGGGGGAAACACCCCCTAAACGTCGTAGGATCTTAACGAAAATGACACCATCAGATTCAGCGTATCAGAGAACTCTACTGTAGAAGTTTCAAGCTCCTATCTACAAAAATGTGGAATTTTGTATTTTTTGCCAGAAGACAAATCACGGGTGCGTGTTTATTTGTTTGTTTGTTTTTTGTTTTTTTTCTTTTTCAAAGGGGACATCGTATCGACCAGGTGGTCCTAGAATATCGCAAGAGGGATCATTCTAACGGAAATGAAAAGTTCTAGTGCCCTTTTTAAGTGACCAAAAAAATTGGAGGGCATCTAGGCCCCCTCCCACACTCATTTTTTCCCAAAGTCAACGGATCAAAATTTTGAGATAGCCATTTTGTCCGGCATAGTCGAAAAACCATAATAACTATGTCTTTGGGGATGACTTACCCCCCACAATCCCTGGGGGAGGGGCTGCAAGTTACAAACTTTGACCAGTGTTTACATATAGTAATGGTTATTGGGAAGTGTACAGGCGTTTTCAGGGGGATTTTATTTTGTTTGGGGGTGGGGCTGAGGAGAGGGGGCTGTGTTTGAGGATCTTTCCTTGGAGGAATCTGTCATGAGGGAAGGAAAATTTAATGAAAAGGGCGCAGGATTTTCTAGCATTACTATAAGAAAACAATGAAAAATAAACATGAAAATTTTTTTCAAATGAAAGGACGGAGTAGCATTGAAACTTAAAACGAACAGAGATTATTACGCATATGATGGGTTCTAGAAATACTTTAGCATAAAGAGCGAGGTATTTAGGAGGATATTAATACCTCGCTCTTTATGCTAAATTATTTTTAGTAATTTCAACTATTTATTCTACGGCCTTTCTGATTCAGGGGTTCTTCTTAAAGAATTGGGACAAAACTTACGATTTAGTGCAAAGAGCGAGGTATTAACGAGGGTACAAACCCCCTCGTATACATAATAAAAATATAAGGTTATGAAAGTTTGTTACGTAAGTTAATTCTTAAGTTACGTATATTTTTTACTAATAAAAACGTTCGTTAAAAATTAAAAGTTCTAGTTGCCTTTTTAAGTAACCGAAAAATTGGAGGGCAACTAGGTCTCCTTCTCCACCCCTTATTTTTCAAAATCGTCTGATCAAAACTAAGAGAAAGCCATTTAGCCAAAAAAGAATTAATATACAAATTTCATTTTAATAATTTATGTGCGGAGAGCCAAAACCAAACATGCATTAATTCAAAAACGTTCAGAAATTAAATAAAAAAAAAATAATTTTTTTAGCTGAAAGTAAGGAGCGCAATTAAAACTTAAAACGAACAGAAATTACTCCGTATATGAAATGGGCTATCCCCTCCGCAATCCCTCGCTCTTTACGCTAAAGTTTGACTCTTTGCCACAATTCTACTTTTTAAAACAATTAAAAGCTTTAGCGTAAAGAGCGAGGGATTGCGGAGGGGACAACCCATTTCATATACGGAGTAATTTCTGTTCGTTTTAAGTTTTAATGTCGCTCCTTACTTTCAGCTAAAAAAATTAGTTTTTTTTTATTTAATGTTAGTCTATGTCTATGTCCATGTCTATGTTTATATCCAAGTTTATATATGTGTCTATGTCTATGTCTGTTCTTATATCTATGTCTATGTCTATTTCTATGCTGACCTACCTGAAAAAAAAGGTGGCGGAAAACAGCCGTGGCGTTAAAACACTGCTACCATTTTTGGGAATTGGTAGGATATAAAAATAACAAGCTCGAGACTTGCCCAAGCTCAAGCTTGACTTTTGCAGCGGAAGGTGAGCTTTAACATCATTTTTACGGTCAGGACTGGTTCTTAGACTGGCCTAGCGAAGGTTAATCAGCTAAAACAATTAATATGTCTGGGAATAATATGCTGGGGCTGTTTGAACGGTTTGTTAACCAATCATCGATTTGCAATGGGTTGGCATTGAAACTAAATAGTTGAAACCTAAAATAGAAATAGAAAGGTGGGTATTATAGAAATAGAAAAGGGTAATAGAAAAGGTGCATAATGCGAGGATCACATGTCCAACCACCTTCAAAGTTTCACTCAATATTTATATGTACACATACGAGTTTTCAAATCAAAGCCCTTGGGCAATGAAGTGTTTAAAAATAACAGGATTGACGCTTGCCTTTTGCAGCGAAAGATGAATTTCAATATGTCGTGTTTAAAAAGTTTGTTAACCACTCAGGTTATTTATCACTGGTTGGTATTGAAATTAAATAGTTGAACCCTAAAAAATAAGGTAATAAAAAAAGTGCATAATACAAGGAATATATGTGGGACTACCTTAAAATAGTCACTCAGTAATTAAAGGTAGGCATACAAGTTGTCAATTCAAAGCGCCAGTTTTATCTCGTCCATGGGTATTGGAGGTATTTAAAATAATAGGTTTGACTCCTGGCCGCAAGAAATTAAGTGTATCCTGTATTCTTATGGATTATCAGAAGCGCGGAGGAAAAATATAAGGCCTTATTAGTCTAATAGCACAATCAAAAAGATAGTTTCAAGTGTATACGATTATTTTCGGATAAAGTATTAGTTTTAGGCGGGGATTTTTTCTTGTGAGCGGCTTAGACGGGAGGAGCTGGACATCGTTCTTTTAATTAAAAGGGATGGTCTAGATAAATCAAAGGAAGAGGCATTTAGGTACATAAAGGCACGAAGCAGAGAGAAAGTCATTTAGAGGTGGTTATTAATTTTTTGCCCTTGTTAGACACAGGTGAAGTTGTAAATATCCAGCTGGATGCAAGCAAGGGGATTACAGGGCCTACTCTCGAAAAATTAATCCTAAACTTTCAAAAATTTTCTGGCTAGCTCTTATTTAAATTATCATATAAAAGTTTTACTTATCACTTCCCCCCTGGAAAAAGTCCTATCTATGTTCCTTATTTGAAGATATCTCTAACGGCCAGGGTAAAATCCAGGAAGTGGATTTTGGGGCAAGGGCCCTCTCCGTAAGGTAGAAGTTGTACTTATTAAAGGGTTGGAGGGGGCAAAATTTACCGATGGGAGAACGCAAGTTTCGCAGGTGCCCTCCCTCCCAAAATTAATCCTGAATCTGAATCTGCTTAATTTTCAGTGGTATGGAAACATAAGAGGTGAAGGAGGAAAAATTCATTTTCTATAAATACGGTTGACTCACGATATCTATGCAAACAATTAAAATAAAAGATATGTTAATGAATTAGCCTTAAGCCAGCTGATCTCAATCAATGGCTCATAATTTACCCCTATTAATTAAACGTTTTGTTGTATCTTGAATCATTAGCCAGATTATAATTATCTTAATATTCCATGGACGATGCAATTTGGTCCATTAAGATAAGAAGCTGACCGAAAGTCATTTGGATATGCTTTTTTATTTTTTTTTATCCTAATTGGATACAGTCAAAGTGGTAAATTTCCAATCATCCCTTACAGCCTAGATTTATCACAGGTATGTCAGTCATTAGAATTGAAAAGGAAAAAATCCCTCTCCTGTAAATAGCCTACTTTTGCCATCCAGTTTTTTTTTCAAAAGATTAAAATAACAGATATACAAAAATAATAATAAATAATGAATAACTTGATAAAGATTAAAATAATAGATATACTAATGAACTAGTCTTAGACCAACTGATATTAATTAATAGCTCATAATTTACTGCTGATTATTACATATTTTACTACATTTAGAATCATTAGCTAGATTAGAATTGACTTTAATATGCCGCATTCATGCTAAAAATTTAGTTTAGCGCCAATATTAGAAATATGGTAGCATCATTATTAAAACGAAATCTTTAAGACACACTGGTAACCACTGGGGATGGGTAGGAAACAGAAGCATCGATTTACAGGAATATAAGGGGGTCAATAACCTAGGTTTAAAAATCTAGGAGGAGAGTAGCAATTTTGATGTTGTTTAAATTTTTCAATGAAAACTCACTAAAAAGTGGACTTTTCAAATCCTAGGGGTGTCAAGAAAATCTTTCCCCCTTTTAATTGACATCACTGTCAGGGAAGAAGGAGCTATGGTCAAGGTATTAGCCCCCTCTCCTTAAAGTTTAGAAATATAAAAAGAGTGGTAGGCCCGCAATAGTAAAAGAGGCATAAGATTGTAGACGTTATTAACAAGGGTGAAGACGCTGCAAAAAAGGTTTTACTCACTATGGAAGGTCCAAGATCTAAAAATAATTGTCCGTATTTTTAATAGTAAGAAAAACAGCAAATTATTTTGAACAAAAAAATTCTTTGTTTGAGCATGTCAAGCTTTGAAAAATTTTAAACTCAGCCTAAGGCCGTATCTAGGGGGGCTAAGAAGTTTAGCCCCTCCTTAAAATGTTTGCCCAGCTTTTAAAACGGAAGAAAAATGAACACAATAAAATTTTTGTTACGTTTGTCAATTTTTTTGTCCCTCCCCGAAGAAAATGCTTTATAACCCTCCCCCCTCTCTCCCTGAAAGAAAATCTTGATACGACCCTAAGTAGGTCCTAACTTTTCCAGAATACTGGACATGTTTCTCGGAACCAAAGCCATATCCAGGAAGACTATGGGTTTGATCCCCCCCCCCAAATGTTTGTCCGGCTCGTAAAAACGTAACAAAAATGAATATAAACAATTTGTTATGCGTTTTTATTTTTTTTAAGATCCCCCAGAAAGAAACCCTTTTGTAAGCGTCCCCCCTAAAAAATCGTGGATGCGGCCCTGCTCCCAACGTTTCCACTTCCTGATCATTCATTTTAAGTTGAGTAAGGAGTGGTGCTACTACTTAGTACTTAGAACCATAAACACTACCGATCATAGAATTTCTAAGATTCTTTGACTATGAAATTTTATGTTACATTGATGTAAATTGAAAATTAGAGCTATCTCCAATAAAAAGCTATGTTTAAAACCAGGCACGTACTCAGGATGTTTTTTTTTGGGGGGGGGGGCAATAACAGTAAAAAAAATGGTATTTACATGTTATAGCGACCACACTTGGCTCTTGATCTGCAATGGAACCTGTTTTTTGTGTCCACTTGGAGATAAATAGCTTAACCTAGGCCTAGTTTTTCGAACTTGTCTCCCCATGGGCCTATGTCATTTATATATATATATATATGTATGTGCGATTAATAAATAAATGAACTTGAACTTGAACCTTAAAGGTACCTGTGCAGGTTTATTTTGATTATATATTTTGTATATGGAGGTGGCTAGGTTAGCTTAGGTATTTAATATAAGGCATTCTGGGTGGCCTGCTTTGGATAATTCTTTGTTGTAGTTTCCATAATTTTGTTACTGAAGCATATATTTTCATCGTATTTTGGTATATTTCATTATGATTAAACTAACTTTTTCGGTGTGATCGCTATAACACGTAAGTGCTAAAAATAGTATTAATATGTTGAAAACATAGTGAACAGACATTAAGGGTAACTTTTGATTTCTGGGGGCCCAAACCTCTACCAATTCCTTGCGTACTTACCTGGAACATAAATTTCTAACCTTTAGATAAAAATCAGACCAACATAAAATACTGTAAGGTTTCTGAATGAGTGATCAGAATAAAACAACTTGCGTCTAAATCGTCTGAATCACACTTTTGACTTTGCGATCGCCCTTTAGAGTCCTCACCCAGAGTTCAAAATGCCTGAATGATTTTGATTGAAAAGACTATTTTCCTCAAAAAAAGAGCTAAAATTTTTTTTATGATTATACTTACACAGAAAAACTGTCATTATAGTTGCAAAAATGTAGTAATACAATCATACTAGCATAATTGTCCTACTCTGTAAATTTTAATCAATAACTAATCTTCAGCTCTGAAAACAATTGCATGAGGGCCCACAATGGGAACCTGAAGCAAGTACTCCTTGTTATATTGTCTGTCTGAGTCAGCAGGGTTTCCTACTCCCACAAAAGGGCTCACGGTTTTTTATTATTATTATTGTTTTTTTTACGTATTGTGTTGCAGGCTCTGCTGGTAGTTATCTAGTTTTTACATAAAGTACGCCTCCGTGTTTTAACAAATATGCTCCTGAAATGTGACAACCTTGTAATGAGGATCGTATCCAGGATTTTTTTAGTGGAGGGGGGGGATTAAAAAATCATGTTTTTGGGGTGCAGGGGAGTGTTATAAAAATCTTTTGAAACCCGTCAAAATGTGTTTATATTCATTTTTGTTACATTTTTTACGGATCGGACAAACATTTTGGGGGAGGGGGCTCAAACCCCAACTGGATATAGCTTTGCCTGTAATAAGCTTTTATTTAGGTACCTGACGTTTATATTTGAAGTTTCTGAATGTGTAAATTTTAGATTATGAGTGTGAATATTTACTTGTCACAGTCATTTTTAATGATAGATTTAAGAGTAATAAAATCTTAACCATTCTCATTCCGTCAAAATAAAGCCATATACAAAATTAAAGCTATTGGAACAAAAACTGACAAGGTATTACACTCACAGTTAAATTGCTCGAAGGGTAATGAACATACTTGCAACAGTTGACTATCTAAATTGTGAGCTGTCTTATGTAGTATAAGTTGTCGTTCTTGGTCATACGTATTCCAGTAGTAAATTGGTTTCAAGATTAATAATATATGAATGAACAATGTATAAACTTTACAATGTATGCAACAAACATTGCATACATGGTGCTATACATAATATATTTGATATAGATATCTTCTCCTTGAGTTTATGCTTTACCATGTCAATGACGAAAATAGGACGGTTCTACAGGGTTATGTTTTCCCCATCTATGTTCTGGAAACTCCAGATTTTCTTATAATTTCGAAAACGATTTAACTATATTTGTTTATTATTTATTATTTATCTTAATTTTGCTACTTTTGTATATTTTTGGTGCTCCAAAATATAATATTTTGGTTCAACGTTGATTCTAGGCACTTATTTTTGCCATTGAAAAAAGGAGGAAACAAGTTTTTTTTCAAATGGAAGTAAATAGAGACACTAAAAACTTAAGAAACATAAATTATTGTGGATAACCTAAATACATAGGCACTCCCAATTGACACAGTTGAGTAAATATCCAAGTATGGTAAATTTAACTCAAGTCTGTTTTAGGTAGGGAATGTTCTTGGATTTTGGACTTCAAATAGCACCTCATCCATGGCAGAAAAGAAAAGATCGTAAAAAGGTTTATCAAACTACTCTTTTAAGCTGTCGTCAGTGCCAGAATAAAAAAGCAAAACGAAACAAAAAAATGTCTTGAAAAGAAACCATGGAAAATAGAATCCGTAAATTATCGGGCGATTTTCAAAAATTTGGCATTTGTCAATTGCCAAGTAGCCGATATTTAATTGCCTAAATGGTACTTTACAGAATTTCAATGGTCCTTAATTTTAGTTCTACTCCTTGTCTATGTGGTAAAACGTCAGCCTATATTTCTCGCTAGAAAACTAAACTATAACGGGATTACTCCTAATTACCGAGTTTTATTTGGAAATTCTACGCAGTTTTGCTTAAGTTTTTGAAAGGTTTCCTGCAAAAAAAGAACATTAGGCAAAGACTATGTTAAAAGCACTTGCTTGGCATCATTTAACATTGTTAAGCGCCTCCAGGTAGTAGATAAGTGATTTTATAGTGACTCAAGATACAAAATGTATATGAATTAGATTACTTAAATCAATGTTTAGTTTTATTTGATAAACATCGATTGGTAAAACACCAAAGCAATAGACGCTGCGAAGGCAACAGGTCTGAAACTAAATAAAAATCCTAAAACAGTGTCGAAAAGAAAAACAAGAACCCCCCCCCCAAAAAAAAAACAAGTTTTTTTTCAAAAGATATCAAAAAGTGACATTAAAATTAAAATCAGCAAAATATTACTCCGTATACGAAGTTGGCAATCCCCTTCTGCATTCCCCGCTTTGTACACCAAAGTTTGACATTTTATCCCCACTGCCTTAAAAGCGACATTTTAATCATGGACACTTGCTTTTAACAATGAGTTTTCAGTTCAGGTCAAACAGTTCATGGTAGCAAGCTGTAAGTAAGGAGCAATACAGCTAAATTGCAACCGAAACTCTACGAACTGTCTTGATAACAAAATATACATCGAAGAATCTAATTTCGATGCTTATTCAAAATATATAAAATTTGTCAAGTTTAATATTACAAACAAAAATTACGAGCCTAGGAAAATTTGTCCAGTTTCTAAAAAAGGAGGGAAAATACTCCCAAAACTTAGTCATCTACATGAAAATCACACGACAAGATTCAGCATACCATAAAACTCCGACTCTATAGGTTTCAAGCTTCAAAATACGAAAGTGTGGAATTTTGTATTGTTGCCAGAAGAAAGATCACGGATGTGGATTTTTTTATTTGTTTTGTTTTTGTTTTTTTTTTCTCAGGGGTGATCGTATCGAGACGGTGATCCTAAAAGATTGGGAGAGGGCTCATTTGATTGGAAATCAAAAGTTCTAGCGGACATTTTAAGTGATCAAACAATTGAAGGGCAGTTATCTCTCCCATGCCCCTTTTTTCCGAAAGTCGTCCGATGAAAATTTGGAATAGTCATTTTATTGAGTATAGTTAAAGTATCCAATAGCTATGGTTCTGAGTATGAAATGACCACTCCCCGAGCACAGGTATTTTTAGAGCGATGTTTTTTACAGTAAGGGGGTGGGGTACGTGGAAGGATCTTTCTATGGAGAAATTTTAGTCTGGGGGAAGGGAATTTTCCATTGAGGAGGAGCCAGATTTCCAGGTTTACTTAAAAAACAATATAAAAAAACAAATAAAAACGTTATAATTTAAAACGAACAGAAATTATTACATATAAAAGGGGGGTCACCCCCTCCTCAATACCTCACTCTTAACACTAAGGTGTTTTTTAGAACTTTAAGAAAAGCTTATTATTCTAAACAAACGACCCTTGTGTTCCCGGAGTCATTCTTGAATAATTTGAAAATAAAGCCAAACTTCAGCGTACAGAGCGAGTTATTGAGGAGGAGGTAATCCTCTACATACATAATAACTTCTGTTTGTGTTAATTTTTAATGTTGTTTCTTTATTTTCAATTTTTTTTCCTTTTTTTCAAGAGCAATCAGTCATGTATTTGTGGCACTCATAAACAGTTTCAGCTTGACGCTTTAATATTTTGACCTTAAGATTGGCGATTGAGGAGGGAACACTCCCCTCTCCTTATATGCTGAATATTTGTGTTTGTTTCACGTTTTAGGGTCATTCTTTACTCGTATTTAAAATTAAAAACTTCTTTTTTTACTTCATTTGCCAAAATAAGTGCCTTCAATCACCGTTATACCAGCAAAAAATAAAAGTTGAAGGTTCAAAAACATATGAAAGTAGTGAAATTTAATATGATTTAAAAATGATAAATAATTATAAATAAATCATTCAAGAAATCATAAGAAAAATCATGAGAATTTTAGGATTAGCAGCGGGAAACATAACCCTTAAAACCGGCCCTTTATTCATCTCCGACATAGTACATCGTAACCTTTAGGAAAAGATGAGATATGTAAATCACAGAAACAGTACTTAAAAAATCTGATGGATAGATATTTCAAATAAACATTAAATAAAAAAAAGATATTACAAAAATAAATGCCTTAAAATTCTGAAAATGTTTAAACTAAGTTGAGCTAGAAAAAAAATATATAAAAATGTTTATTCAACCAATAAACTTTCACCATTTAGTATCTAGAAGATAAAGCTTTATTTAAAATTTATTTGAGCTGCAAAATTTTGCAATGCTATATTTTCCTTTGATTATGCTTTAATTTTAACCCTGTGCCGATGAACAACGCATTTTCTTGACTTAAAACTATGCCTTCCGCAACAAAACAACATTAATTGCTCGGATTAGTGAATTTGTTTGCACTGTAATGAACGCAAAAAGCCAACAGAAACAATCGGTTCTAAGAAATATCCCCTTAGAAACAAAATATATTTTGGAAAGCTGATGTCACGGCTCCCATGAGGCCGCGAACACCTGGACAGTACTCTGGTAATCATTGTAATAAAAATCTGTCAGAGATAAATATTTTGTCAACACAATTGACAGGATCTGGGTTGGTATTTATTTTGTGTAAACAAAACAGTTTATGATTTCTTAGCAGCTTGAAGTTCGTAATTTGTTTAATACGCAACATCTTAGAAAGTTGAAATTAATATTCGACCTTTCAGTTATTGAATTGTCTAACGTCAAATATCATGCTATTTCCAAAAACACCATATAAAACATCAAATAACATCATGCTATTTCCAAAAATTTGTGTAATTATTTCGTACTTATCGGCTATATAATAAACACTATAGAATTTCGATCGCAGATTATGCGAACAGGACACAAGAAACTAGTCAAGCAACTTCTTTATACCATACAATTAGATTTTGCTTGGTTGGAAAATGAATTATAGCTATATCTTATTTAAGTATTTAGTTGATATTTTGGTTTGGCTAGGTCAGGTTAGTATAATATATGCTATGCTTTATCCCCCCCCTCCCTAATTTTCAAATATATAGCTCTAATTTGTTTCTAAACTATTATATTTTCATAATATTTTACTTGATTTCATTAGCATTAACCGAACTTCACTTCCCGAGTGTTTACTATATAACCGATAAGTACAAATTATTTGATTAATAGGTATTAATACATAATAAATTATTCAATATGAATTGATTTGTTTATTTTACAATATCTTAAAATATAAAACCGCTAATAGACTAAATATTCAAAAGGTCCTATCTTCCCTTCAAGACGCTACACTAAAATGAAACTATCCTACCTCCAAATGGGCGTCGATTCAAACTATCCTACGTCCAAAACCGCTACTTTTCAGGAGAGCTATTTGAAGTTTTTAAGATTATTTTTCCAGTACTTCAAAAAGAGGTTTTAGGGGAACAACCGGACTGTAGAGTTTCTTTCGTATTGGCAATGTATTAGTGAAGATATTTTTGACCTACTTAGGTCAGAACGTCGAAAAAACTGGATATAGGATGGTAGTTATATTATCTACATCGGAACGAGACAATCCTAAGTCCAATTTTTGGACATAGGATAGTTACAAATCTGAGAAGCCCTGCTGAAGGAAGACACAGTCCATCCTATGTCCGTATTATATCAAATATTTCACCATATATTATTTTAATTCATATTCAAAGTATGACAAAATGAAAAATTACTATTCGAAGTATCAAAAGAGAAAAATAAAACGAAGTTAATCAGAATCATCCGACTCCGCAGAACGTTCTTTTAAACAATCGAACGGAAGGTCTCTGAAAAACTGGTGATAAGCTTCAGGAATCAAATTTTTTTTACAAAGATCTTGAATATCGCGGTACACTCTTTCGCGAATTGGAACTGGACCAGAATACAGCTTTTGCAAATTGCACGACCCAGCTGACTTCTTCACTGAAGCTTTCCCCCTTCTTGACCTCCTGATTGTTTCAATCATCTTGATGTCTTTAGCTGCCCAGCTGGTCCGAACAATAATCATGTCAGGCAATGTGTAATCAACTTTCAACATTCGGATTTCTGTGAAGTTCACTTTAACCCCGTTAATATCGACGTTAAAATTATCACTGGTCTCTCTACATAGCTTATCAAGATCATAGAAATCAGACATTCCCATTTCCTTTACTTTGTAAGGACTCTTCAAACATGCACTTTTTGCAATCTGAAACCACTGAGAAGGCACATACACTGTTTGGTTCTTAGCAAATCTCTCGATGACAGCATGGACCGAATCGTTTTGATTTTGCGAGTGCCCGGTTTCAAGATACATGTGAATAATTACTATCTTAAATTTACTGGCACAGTATAAATAAAGGGAAACAAGGTTCTTGTTCTTGTTTTGTCCTCCGCAATTGTCACTTATGAAAACGAATTCTTTTGCTCCTTTCTCTACCTTACTCACAATAGAGCTGTAAACACAACTCCCGATTTCTGACGAGCCTCTTTTAGCAGTGCCTGCATGCCACATGTAGCAGTTTCCTTCGAGAGTATTGCAGTTATAGATACTGAGATTGTAACAGTCAAGTTTCGACTTATAGTAATAAGAAGAAACTTCTCCACGCGGACACTGTAGGACCTTTTGTAAGTCATAGCACGCTATGATAATCCTTTCAGGGTCCATCTTTCCTCTCTCTTGTTCCTCTGCCATAAACTTTCTACTTTCTTCCTTGTTTCTGATGTGCTCACTGTACTGTATAGTCAACTGTTCTTTCATCTGAGGGCTAGCATTTTCCATCGCAACACACTTGTCACATTGGTCTTTTTTGGGACGCAAAAAGCTGAGATTGAACTCATGCTGAAAAATCTCTTTGTATTTGTCGGACCTTGCAGCTTGTCTATTGTTTTCCAGGCACCACTCTCGATAAAGTCTATAAAGGTGAGCATGACTCTTGATCCCATCTTCCAATTACTGAGATTTAGATCTAGCTCTGCAGTAATGGCTTGGGGCTTTTTTCAAAAGTTTTATATGCTCCCTGCATGATTTAAGTTCTCTTATATCAGTGAATCTGCGGGATTCCTCTTTTCGACCTCTTTCATCCCTTTTCGAAGCTCCCGTACCAGGCACTTTTTTCTTCAACGCAGTTTTCACCCTCTGTTCAGAAATTCCTAGCGTATTTACGAAAAACAGTCGACAGACTTTCTCAGGTTCCTCATTAATGCACAAGGAATACGCAACTGAAAACACCCTCCTCTCTGCTTTCTCAGTGTCATTGTTCTGTCCCTCTGTTCCTTCTTCATGATTATCATTATCGCTTTTATGTATCCTAGAACGTTTTTTTTTGGCTTGACTAACTTGCTGAAGTGTGTAGTCTCTTTGTCTATTAATATCACCCAATTCCCAGTAAGACCTGAAAATGCTTATTCGAGTCTCTTCCGGAATTCTTTCATAACACTTCATCCTGCACTTACAAGGCCCTTTCATTGTCCTTTCTGGCACAGTCTTTCCTTTGCTACTAATGTGTTTAATGCCACCATTCAACATCTTCTTTGCTATGTATCTTTTCCAGCTGGAAGGTCTTCTCTTCCTCTTCTTTCCCTGGACAGTAGGACTTTCTTCTGTTACACTAAGTTCACCAGCAGACGCACTGTCATTTTCCTCTACTCCACTAAGTTTATTAGCAGAGGTATTCCCATTCTCTTTTATTCCACTAAGTTCAAAAGCAGATGCACCACCAGTAATGCCTAGCTCACAAAAGTTCTCGGATTCATCCTGAATGGTAGTTTCGCTTGCACCTAAGGCAGAATCGTTATGCACAGAAAGATCTGCACTAGAGCCTTGCTCATTAATTTGAAAGAACACGTCAAGATTCAGAATAGGAGTGTCTGACACATGAGGAGCGTCATGAATGCACTGCATCATTTCCAGGTCAAGACTAGTCTTTACCGTCAAATGTGAATCTGCACGGGTTTCATTCGTTTCAAACGAGCTGCCAGCTTCTGTGGTCATGGCCCATAGCATTCTTCCCAACTCCCCTGAGTAAATTACTGAGGTTTCTGGGGGACTCAAATAATTTGCGTTAGAGTTGTAGTCAGATTTGTTGCCAGTAGTTGTTGTCACTGCCGAACCTGGAAAAAAAGAAATTGTTACGTCAATGTCATACATAAGTACTGTTTTTTAGGGCAGTCAAATCTTATGTTGAAGCCCCAATAACTGCAGCAACAGTGAGTTAAATAAAATAAGCTTTTTTATGTTGTTTAAATTGTTGCCAGATTTAAAGGTTGCCACGTTAGATGTTTAGAGAAAATCTGATGTCACTGAATCACAGATGTTGACAATACTGTATGGCTTTATGTTTACTATTTATATGCTGCAAATATTCAGCCTATTCAGTTCAGTTCACTTAATGCTACCAAACTCTATAAAATAAACGGGCAGTATCCAGGAAGTATAGAAGACTTATATCCAAGAAGTCTAGAAAACTTATAAACTACTAATGGACTTGCAAACCTATAAATCCTACTCTAAAAAATATTTAGACTGAAGTTCTTACAGCTACGAGTTACAACCTCACTCTCTTTTACAACATCCGAACAATCATGGCTCATTTGAGCCTATTAACGCCACTGTCCAACAGTAATACAGGTTGTCTGGCACGTTTTAGTAGTCACATCGTCCATTTCATATTTCCCACTGTAGAGCTAGTGAACAGGCAGAAGGGATGATGTTAAGTTTGACCTAAGAGATGGTGTGTTACCAGTAAGACTTTATCAGTATTAGTGGAAAGGTCAGATAATACTGTAATAGTAGATCAGATGTTGTAAAATCGAATCCCTCAGTTCTAGTGGGCACAGTGCCAGTGGTGGGTATAGCTCAGGGATGGCAGCAACCATACATTTAGGTACTCTACCCCAGTCTGCCACAAATCCCAGATTTTTGGATACTCTTTGCAAAACGTCGGATATACACAGCATTTGGCATAGATACCATATGCCAAACGCTGGCCTATTCCTAACGCTGGATACCCTATGCCAAACAGTGGATATCTGTTGCCAATAAAGTATTGATGATGTGACTGAAGCTCAAAAATGAACCAATCAGATTTCACCCATAGTGAAACAGGTCAGGTTTAGAGTGCCAACAGGTATCTAACGTTTTGCATAGGGTATCCAAAAATCAGGGTTTGTGGTTGACTGATCTACCTAGGAATGAGCTGACGTGACTGGCCAGAGTCGCCAGAGGGGAACTGAAGAAATCCACAATATCTAAGGAAAGCACAATACCTAAATGGTCTACTGTCTAATGTTATAGCAACATTGAAAAGGCAAAAAAAGGGACAAGAATAAGAATCAGGCAATTTTCTCTTACCTTTCCTGGCCTTCTCTCTAGCTAGTTCCATTAGCATTCTTCCTCTATTCATTTTGCAACTTCACCCTTCCTTCATAATTGCAAAATTTTACTATAAATATTGATGATGGTGAAGGAAAACGTTGCCATCAAACTATCCCATGTCCAAAAAGACGTATCGATACTTTAGAATGGCAATATCCTAAGTCCAAACAAACTATCCTATGTCCTGCAACTCATCAAAATTTACTGCTTGAAACTAGCCCAAGTCCAAATAAGGACATAGAATAGTTTCAAGGTGTGAGAAAAGCAAATTTGCAACATAAGATAAGAAAGAAAAAGCCTTTCTAGTGGCGTAGGGCCAATTCTGACTGCAAATTTGGATTCAGCACACAATTTAGCACTAGATAGACTGAAAATCGATTTTTTCCATTTTTGGACATAGGATAGTTTGATTCGTAGCACATTTGGAGGTAGGATAGTTTCATTCCAATGTAGCGAAGAGCTTGCATAAAATACGGACTCTTCCGGTATTGATTGGCTGAAAAGGCCAGAAAAATTCGTAGAGTACGTAAACGATATGTAATAATCCGTAATAGCTAGTTTATGTGAAATAATCCGTATTATCTTAGAAGATGTAGTCAATAAGCGACTCAGGTTTTCCCTCCATTTCGATAGGATGACGTAGAATATGCTCCCTTTGTTTGTATTCGAATTGAAATAACTGAGAAAAGACATTTTCCAGACATTTTTTTTAAAGTAAAATGATATATAATAATTCCTAATAATACGTTTAATATGTAATAGCTTATACAAAAGGTACTACATTTTAGTTCTTTTGGATAAAATTACTAATTAAGAAAAATTACAATCATTTGATAGTATAACTAAGTATAGATTATTTTGAATATCATGAAAAGAAATATTTCAGATCCCCCCAAGAGGGGAAGTGTAATATTAAGGGATAGAATTTGTTTTACTGTTCATAAGATATCTGTTTTCGATCCTTACTGTATCGATTTTTGGCTTTAATGGTGTATCCCACTAGTCCTTTTTTTATTGTTCTACTTGGAGCGATAAACTTTTAACTTCTTTTAAAATAATGAAAGATGAGCTTCCAGGGCAAATGTGCCCTGGAAAATCAGCCCAAACAGAAGAAATGCACTAAAAGAAGCAGTTCCAAAAGAAGCATCTCGCGTCTGAATTGCGAGTGGACGAAGAGAGGGATTAGGTGAAGTGAGTGGGGGGGGAGGATAGTAAAATACATACACTCGCTGTAAATAACCATTTACGCTATAGGAGATCTTTTCTAAGAGACTGGAAGACTTTTTGGAGTCCAAATAGCGGTTCAGAAGCACCAGAATACAGCTACAAATATATACCCTCTTCTTGACTTAAAACGATATCCCCCACAAAAAAAAATAAAGGAACAGTGAGTTTATCTGAGATCTCTTTTGGATAGATATTTATAAAAATAGGAGCCACTTGGGGAAGAAATGCTCCAGAAAGGGGCACTGAATATGAGAGTCAAATGAAAGAAATATGCCATGAAGCTAGCACAAGCTACGGCAGGGTTGCCACCACGGTCATTTCCCGAAGTGCTACGATATCCCAAATTTACGTGCTACACAGCGATTTTGGTGCTATAGACATAAAAAATGTTTGCGCGTGACATGCGTATGATGCGTTTAAGTGTACTTATATTAGTTTTTAGGTCATTTTTTAATATTTTTTCAAACAGTTCGTGGTAACGAACTGTAGTAAGGAGCGACCCGGCTCAATAGTAACCAAAACTCTAAAAAATGGAATTTTGATACCAATAGTTATACCAAAAGAATCACATTATAATGCTGATTTTGAATATATAAGTATCATCAAGTTTAATTATACCCATCAAAGTTACGAGCCTGAGAAAATTTGCCTTATTTTAGAATATAAGGAAAAAAAACCCTAAAAATCATATAATCTTAACGAAATTCACACCATCAGATTCAGCGTATCAGAGAATATTGCTGTTAAAATTTGAAGCTCCTATCTCCAAAAATGCGGAATTTTGTATTTTTTGCAAGAAGCCAGATCAAGGATGCGTGTTTATTTGTTTTGTTTTTTTTTCCCGCAGAGGTGGTCGTGTCGATCAAGTGGTCCTAGAATGTTGCAAGAGGGCTCATTCTAACGGAAATTAAAAGCTCTAGTGCCCTTTTTAAGTGACCAAAAAATTGGAGGGCACCTAGGCCCCCTCCCACGCACATTTCCCCCCAAAGTCACCGGATCAAAATTTTGAGATAGCCATTCTGTTCAGCTTAGTCGAAAACCTAATAATCATGTCTTTGGGGACGACTTAATCCCCCAGAGTCCCCGGGGGAGGGGCTGCATATTACAAACTTTGACCATTGTTTACATATAGTAATGGTTATAATAAAGCGTACAGACGTTTTCAGGTGACTTTCGCGTTGGGGATGGAGTGGGTCGGGGGAGGGGAGTTACGTTGGAGGATCTTTCAAAGGATGGATTTTTCATGGGGGAAGAGAATTTCCATGAAGGGAGCGCAGGATTTTCTAGCATTAAAAAAAAAAAAACAATGAGAAACTAAATAATTTTTGTTTGTCCTGGAAGAAATAAGCTTTGACTTTGACTTTGACTTTACTTTATTAAACAAGAAACGATGTACATAATTCTTATACGAAGGAGACAGGGAGACAACTCGCTTTGTCTCCTTTAGCAGCATTAAAATTCAAAACGAACATAAAATATTACGTTTATAAGGAGGTTCGTCTTCTCCACAATACCTTGCTCTTTACGCTAAAGTATTTATTTTTGGTAATTTCAACCATTTATTCTACGGCCTTTGTGATTCAGGGAGCATTCTTAAAGATTCGGGATAAAATTCTAGCTTTAGTGTGAAGAGGGAGGTGTTGAAGAGGGGGCAAACCCCCTCATGTACGTAATAAAAATACACAAATATAGAATTTCGTTAGGTAAGTTTATTCGTAAGGTTTTACCCCTTTTTTTTACCAAATTAATTGATCAAAACTATGATAAAGCCATTTAGCAAAAAAATTAATATGCGAATTTCGTTTTAATTATTCATGTGTGGTTAGCCAAAATCAAAACATGTATTAATTCAAAAACGTTCAGAAATCAAATAAAGAAACAAGTTTTTTTAACTGCAAGTAAGGAGCGATATTAAAAATTAAAACGAACAGAAATTATTCCGTGAAAGGGTTGTCCCCTCCGCAACGCCTCTTTCTTTACGCTAAAGTATTTTTTATTGTTTTAAAAATAGAGTTGTGACAGAATAAAGCTTTAGTGTAAGGAGTGAGGCGTTGCGGAGGGGACAACCCCTTTCGTATACGGAGCGATTTCTGTTCGTTTTAAGTTTTAATGTCGTCGCTCCTTACTTGCAGTTAAAAAAACTTGTTTTTTTATTTAATTAATGTAAAGGAATAAAAATGCATCCTGACCTGATCAGAGCGTTGAATGGGAAAATGTACGCGCACTCGTATAACCGGTACTTAAATGTGTTAAGGTCATTGTCATACATAAGAAATGTTTTGACGTATATTTTGATTTGAGACACATCATGTAATCGCATTTTACATTTCTATATTTTCGATTTGGTCATATAAGAGAGGAAGTGCTATATTAAAAATAACACGTGCAAAAGTGCTACACATGATGAAACACTGCTAAAATAGCACTTGCGTGTGACATGTGGCAACCCTGAGTGCTACAGCATAACACTGCTACTAGATTTAGTAGGTCTGTAGCAACAGCAGCTTGGCTTCAAATTGAAAGGGACGGCCTTGGGGTCATACACGTGTGCGTTCACACACAAACGAAAATTTTTGATCCTCACAGCAAAAATTATGGGATAATCAACAAATCATTTTGATTGATCCACTTGGAGTGCTAATTTCGTTTTGATTTGATATTGAAATTATTTAAAATAATATTTGGTAAATATAATCCACTTGAAAGTTTTAATGACAACAGGCTTATTACCAACAGCGTTTGAGTTGTCTTCTTAGTAACCAGGGGACTCTGGGTTTGACTTCAACCGATAGCGTGTTTCTTATTTCAAATTTCCATTATTTACAACTTGTATCGATAAAGTGTTTTCATTGCAAGCTTCAATTATTTATTAATAAATTAATGGTTAGATTAGTTGATACGAAGTCAACTGCTTTGTCACACAGGACCAGTGTTGCCAGCCGGTGAAAAAAACACAAGTTTTTAGTGATTTTTTTGCTGATTTAGTGATTTTCCTCAATAATCTAGTGATTTATGTGCTGATTTAGTGACTTTTTTTTCTTGGTTAGCATAAAAAATTACTAGAAACAGTGACAATTCGCTAGGGATGGCAAGCCTGCATATGACAAACAACAATTGTCGGAGCAAACTTTTGACGTACGATCTTAAAAAAAACAAAATAATAAAAAAAAAACAACTTAACTACCTTGCCTTTGTGAATAATTATGATGGGCTTATGAAAAACCGTCAAGTAAATTCTGCTTTTTATTTAGTCTCACTTTCAAGTTATTTAACGTCATCATAGTTTTCATTTCCATATTTGCAAGGGGGTATCCAGGAGGGGTACGGCATTTGACCCCCTCCCTCCCGAAAGTTTTGCCCGACTCGTAAAAACGTAACAAAAATACATATGAGCAAATTTTTGATGCGTTATTTAAATTTTTTATTGTAACCGACCCCCTCCCTCCAAAAAAAGAAAAAAAATCCTGGATGCACTCTTACTTGTTTAATAATGAATTGTAATAGATTTGACACAAATGACATTCTTATGACAAACGACAACTACAGCAGCACACTGTAGAGTTGCTTGCCTATTGAGCCATAGGCTCTGGGTTCGAATCCCAGAAATGCTGTTTTTTTCATAGCAAACAATATTATTCGTTGATTAATATGTATCTTTGGTTGACATGAACGTTGCAGCGTTTTTGACACACCCAACAAGGAATCTCGATGCTTACAGCAAATCTTGCTGTTGATGCTTACATACAAGTGTTACCATGGGGCAATAGTTATTACATTTTATGATCCACGTAATACTAATCGATCCATTTTAAGACTCTCGGTAGGGATGTTAAAATACAATCCCTTTATATATTCATCTCGTGGTGGTCAAATAATATGAAGCGAAAGCAATGAATAGAATCACTATACCCATACCATATCAGAAAACAAGCATAAATATCAACGTGATAATACCTTTATCATGGTAGTAACAGAAACTGAAAATTAACTACCGTCTGTGGGATTCAATAAATAGCACGTAAAATAATATTTAAATTTGACTTTCCTTTTAAGCGCTATTCGTTGAGGTATGCATGCATGTTACTCATTATAAGACATTTTGGAAGGCGTATTCAACAGCTTGTTGATCAAATGTCTAAAACATCAGGAAATCAACATTCAGAAACAGACATTAAAGAAGCTGGTTTGGGTAAAGGAAATGAGTTTTAAAGCGAGACGCCCAGCTTAAATCACAACTTGTCAAACACTGGCTTAACTAGACAACTGTTATATGGTTTCCTTACTGAAACCCTAGATCTGAAAAATGTAATTAACTTCAAATCTTTACTATCGTTTGGGATTTCAAATTTTGCTGTCTAGAGCATCGTCATTATCCTACACCTAAAAGCAAGGGTTTCGAACTAACCCTCCGAAATTGTGGTTTTATGAATTCCGGGGCTGATGTGATATTTATGTGTAAATCCCTATTGTTTTGGGTTTCAGAATTAGCTTTTTCATAACACTGAAAAAATTCTCTGATAACACTTCTCTCCAAAGATAATCCATGGACAGGCAGTCGTGTCGTAAGTAAGTATAAGTCGTCATTTACTAAATATTAAAAACAGTAAAAAAAGACAAATAATTCAGAGGCAACAACACAAGGGCTCATCAGGAGAATACACACTTGCCTATAGGGCTTCGGTACTTTAAATTCCCACTCGGCACTTTATATATATATATATATATATATATATATATATATATATATATATATATATATATATATATATATATATATATATATATATATATATATATATATATTATATGCAGAACTTTATGCTGATATATTTAGAGATTTCAAAACGGAAAAGATCGTGGCTGTATGAATTAAAAGCTGCATTAGATGGGGCAGGAGACAGAGACAAAAGGTTTACGACATTATATACCTTTTGTCTGCGGGCAATACTATCTTATATTTGGAAGAAATGGCTAGAACCACCAGAAAATGAGGAATGGTTTATGGACCAATTTAGGAGTAGAATGAAAGACCAAGAAATCCAGATTTGGATTCAGGTAGTAAGAAGATCAGAAACGTCTAAGTTCAATACCCATGTTGATGAGGGTTTTGGTTTGGAATACCGTTTTGAAAAGATATACAAGCGGAATTATTAGGGACTTGGTTTCGTAATTGAATATATTGTATACACCTTAAAAAAGGAAAAAGAGTTTTTGCAGGAAAAAGGCTAGCCTCATATTCAACAATAAATACGTAAATAAAAATAGAAAAAAACTTGATTATTAGTCCTTGGTTTCTGATTTTCAAACAGTTTGGGGTAACGAACTGTAGTAAACATAGAATTCTACGAACTGTAGACCCGCTCAATAGTAAACAAAACTCTAAAAAATGGAATTTTGATACCAATAGTTACATCAAAAGAATCGAATTTTAATGCTGAATTGAAATATATAAGTTTCATCAAGATTGGTTTCACCCATCAAAAGTTACGAGCCTGAGAAAATTTGCCTCATTTTCGAAAATAGGGGGAAACACCCCCTAAAGGTCATACAATCTTAACAAAATTCACACCATAAGATTCAGCGTATTAAAGAACCTCCTTGTAGAAGTTTCAAGCTCCTATCTATAAAAATGTGGAATTTCGCATTTTTTGCCAGAATACAGATCACGGATGCGTGTTTATTTGTTTGTTTTGTTTTCCCAGGGGTGATCGTATCGACCCAGTGGTCCTAGAATCTTGTGAGAGGGCTCATGTGATAGGGCTCCAGCATTTGTTTTTCCTAGTGTGAAAATTCTTATAAGTTGTAATTTTTTTTGATAAATAAAATAAACTAATCATAGTGCAATAAACTAATTTTAGTGTTTTTGTCGCAAATTTATCGGTCGAATAAATTGATTCATTTATTGATTAACCATGGTTGTCACCTTCTCTAGATCTTGAAACTTTGATTGCTAGTTGGCTTTAATGTTGTTTATAAAGACTTTGACAATTAAATAGTGCTTTCCGATAAGTTTGCCACTCTTAATAGGGACACATTTGTATATGTAACAAGTGCTTGTATACGGTTTACCTTAAGACAGATGGCAGAGACTTATTTACATTATCACCGATTTGCTTTCGTGATCTCCTTTTAATCTGATTTCTCAACGAATCTATTGCTTTTATGTTGATTTAGCTACAACAGAGAACATATGACACAAAGGGCAGGCCTTTAAAGAACACCCTGAAAGAGAGAGCAGCTGATATATATGAAGGGGTTTTTAACCCCACTTGTCATGAAGGATATTATAGTGAACCACTTGCGAATTCTGATCTGTCAATCAACGTGAGAAGGTTTACATATGGTCGAAACACTTTTACTTTGTAGCCAGCATAGGTAAGTGAATGGTTTAAAAAAATTGTTTGATTAGACATTCCTAGTCTTATACCCGTCCATATATGGAATAAGGCGGAATGAGTTGCTAAAAATACAAGTACGAATTCTTTTCTTATATGAGCTCAGGGGTCGGCTAATCTTTGTGTATTATATAAGGCTGCAGAAGAAAAAAAAAGGAATAATAAGAACAAACTATTTATCTGATAAAAAAAACAGCTCTAGGTCCAGTGTTGGCAAGGGGACACCCACTTTTAGAAATCATATACAACACATGACCCGTGCCAAGTGCGGCAGAAATGCGCCAAGTTTGGTGGAAGTATGCCAAGCAAGGTGGAAACAGTACCAAGCATGGTGTCTACTGTGTGAAGTGTGGTAGAACCATGAGGCACACAAGACACTCTGAGGCATATACCAGGTGAAGGGAAGTGGTTGTCCCTCAAGAGGAGGACAGGGAAAGGATTTTTGTCTATACTATCGTTTCCTTTCCTTGTCGTTGTACTCAAAGTATTCTAGCCAGTTTTTTGTTGTCAGTGTTTTTCTTCGTTCCCTTTTTCCTTCCTATCAATATTACTTGTAAGTGCAATTGTTTCTGTGTTCTTCTTTTTGCCCAAGATATGCGTGACAATTATAGTAAATGACGTATTTTGACGTTCTTGTAATACATTTTGTTGTTTTTAAAATTACATTATAATTCTTAATATTATCGATCACATGTTATCCGTGCTTTTAATGGATTTTTTGTCCTATATCAACAGTACAAAATCTTACGTACATCTCTGAATGACATTAGGATTCAAAGTATAAGAAAAAACATTCAAGTAAAAAGTGGTAATCACTAGTTCTAAGGAAAGTTTAGTTTATAATTTTGGAAATTTGACCCGTCTCTCCAACAGGACTTGCTGATGTCCAATTGTATCCAAATGCACTTCAAGTGAAACAATACGACCCTCAGATAGGTTCCTATCCGATTGAAACTATCATACAATTAAAACTAAATATAGTCATACAATTAAACAATTAAAACATACAATTAAAGTTTTTCAAAAAAATCATTTGATGTTTTCAAAATGGTCTTTGTGCACCATATGATATGATATGACAAATATGATGTAATGAGGAGAAAACTTACGTCATAGAGGCAAGTGTGGTGGTTAAATCCGTTTTATGCATACAATTATCAAACAGTTCGTGGTAACGAACTGTAGTAAGGAGCGACCCGGCTCAATAGTAGCCGAAATTCTAAAAAATGGAATTTTTATACCAATAGCTACATCAAAAGAATCGCATTTTAATTCTGATTTTAAAAATATAAGTTTAATCAAGTTAAGTCCTACCC
The DNA here is from genome assembly GCF_032884065.1 of Artemia franciscana. Classification (NCBI taxonomy): domain Eukaryota; kingdom Metazoa; phylum Arthropoda; class Branchiopoda; order Anostraca; family Artemiidae; genus Artemia; species Artemia franciscana. Next base: position 6,051,785 of record NC_088874.1, on the reverse strand, counting down.
ATCAAAAGTTACGAGCCTGAGAAAATTTGCCTTATTTTAGAAAATAGGGGGAAACACCCCCTAAAAGTCATAGAATCTTAAAGAAAATCACACCATCAGGTTCAGCGTTCAAGCTCCTATCTACAAGTAGAAGTTTCAAGCTCCTATCTACAAAAATGTGGAATTTTATATTTTTTGCCAGAAGGCAGATCACGGATGCGTGTTTATTTGTTTGTTTGTTTTTTTTCCCAGGGGTGATCGTATTGACCCAGTTGTCCTAGAATGTTGCGAGAGGGCTCATTCTAACGGAAATGAAAAGTTCTAGTGCCCTTTTTAAGTGACCAAAAAAATTGGAGGGCACCTAGGCCCCCTCCCACGCTAATTGTTTTCCCAAAGTCAACGGATTAAAATTCTGAAATAGCCATTTTATTCAGCGTAGTCGAAAAACCTTATAACGATGTCTTTGGGGACGACTTACTCCCCAAAGTCCCCGTGGGAGGGGCTAAAAGTTACAAACTTTGACCTGTGCTTACATATAGTAATGGTTATTGGGAAGTGTACAGACGTTTTCAGGGGAATTTTTTGGTTGGGGGGAGGGGTTGACAAGATGGGGATATGTTGAGGGAACTTTCTATCGAGGAATATGTCATGGGGGAAGAAAATTTCCATGAAGGGAGTGCAGGATTTTCTAGCATTATTTAAAAAAAAACAATGAAAAAATAAATATGAAATTTTTTTCAACTGGAAGTAAGGAGCAGCATTAAAACTTAATACGAACAGAAATTATTACGCATATGAGGGGCTCACCTCCTCCAAATACCTCACTCTTTACGCTAAAGTATTTTTAGTTATTTCAATTATTTGTTCTACGGCTTTTGTGATTCAGGGGTCATTCTTAATGAATTGGGACAAAATTTATTCTTTAGTGTAAAGAGCGAGGTACTGACGATGGGGTGAACCCCTCATATATGTAATAAAAACATGAGATTACAAAAGTTCGTTACGTAAGCTAATTTATAAGTTACGTATATCTTTTACTAATAAAAAGATTCGTAAAAAATTAAAAGTTCTAGTTGCCTTTTTTATTAATAAAAAAATTGGACGGCAACGAGGCTTCCTCCACCGTTCCCTTTTTTCTCAAAATCATTCGATCAAAACTATGAGAAAGCCATTTAGCCAAAAAAAAAACTTGCAAATTTCGTGTTAATTATTCCTCTGCGGAGAGCCAAAATCAAAACATACATTGATTCAGAAACGTTCAGAAATTAAATAAAAAAACAGATTTTTTAGCTGAAAGTAAGGAGCAACATTAAAACTTAAAACGAACAGAAATTACTTCGTATATGAAATAAAGTTTTTTACTTTTTTAAAAAGCAGAGTTGAAAGAAATCTCGATATCTCTGTTGAACACAAACATTTCATTAGTAAATGTTTAAACAAATCGGTGCAATTCCATAAATTCAAACTGAGAATGCATACCAGCTAGATAAAAAAAATAAACACATAACTATATGATTTCTTTTTTAAACAATTTTTCGAAAATTTATTTTTCTGAAATGATTACTCCGACCTTTGAAGGATTATTTCGACTCGTATACTTATTTTTAAGCGTATACTTATACGAACCTTTATTGAAGTTAAGATATTTCTAAGGAGGTTGGCCTCTACTTTAATGTTTAGGATTAACAGAGGCGGTAATATGTCATATAATGCAGAGCGTTAATTTGATGAAATGAGGCAGTAATGTTTGATCACAGAAATCGAACATGTAAATTAATAATGTATTTGCAATTTTCATAAATTTACCTTCTTTTATAAAAATCCCCCCCAAAAACAACAATGTTGAAAAAACCACCCCGCTTCGTAAAAAAAGCAAACCCAAATTTTACAACAGTAAAAAAAGTAATGGTATTAATTTCTTCGCCTCTGAACCATAGCAAGACTCGAAAGCAAATTTTTGTCTGTAAAAAGAAGTTTCAATACTAAGTTTTCAGCCCCGTTGTGACAGCACAATGCCGAAGTATCATTTCGAAAGCCTAAAAAAGCTAGGGTTTAAATTCCCCTCCTTGTTATTATGAAATGAAGATTTTCGCTTCCCAGTTGGCTTTTGTGGTAATAGGGACAGATTCCCTTGATAAATCTAAAATTAAGTAGATACTTTTAGGCGATATGCGTCATCAGTAAAATCTGACAGAGACCACACAAAGTAACTGAAACTTTGTTTCAAACTTGTTTGCAAAAAGAAACAGTCTTAACAATCAAAAACATATTAATAACTCAAATATTAAAAACCAATTACAAAAATAACTTTCATCCCTACCCCAACCAGAGTAAGCAGTCCCAATTCCAAATCCGCCACTACCATAAGGGGGTGCCTCGCTGGATCCGCCACTGGCATAATCCCCGCAGAGTTGTGGATAGTTCTACTAGACTTGGCACACATGTACCATGCTTGGTGCGCGCCCCCTGGTATAGCCTACGTGATTTCTGAAAGTCAGTGACACCTATGATTCTGGAGTCAAAGTCGGAGGTCGGGACCACGCTTTAGAGTAAATATCACAGTTGATAAACATCGAGAGGGAAGTAGATGAAAGAGAAATAAAAGGCAGGATCAATAACGGTAAAACCAGAGGAGGGGTAAGCTAAAATAAGAATCGCACCACGTAAAATTGGTCAGGATTGTTTTTAGTAGGATATTTAAAAACCAAGTCTCTAGACCTCCTAACGTCAATAGGCAGTACACCGTAATCCAAGTAATTGTCCAGTAGTAGTCTGGTTCTTAGTGGCAGTTGAAGGTGTTCATAGAAAACCAGGAATACGAAAAAATTACAATAAAATCAATCATAAGGCGAAAGAAGTATATAGCTGTTATGAATTTGTGTTGGTGAGGGGGGTGTATGGTAAGAAATATTTACATAGTTGATGCTAGCTTGGAAGAGTGATTCGGAATAATCAGTTTCTTATATATCTACTGTAAATAGACAGTAAAACATCAGTAAATTCAGTGGGTACACTGGGCAACATGAGAAAAACATACTTACACCATGTAATTTAAGCCTCAATTCCCTTTTGCGTCTGAAAAGAGCAACCGCATCCGGATTGTGACTCCCGCAGAGAAACTAGATGCTGGGGAAAATATGGACCCCACGTGCATCTGTGTGGAACATTTTTCATGGATCCGTTTTTGCTCCTAGAGTCTCGATGTCCTGTATGTGTTTATGTTCTTCTGGTAAGAAAAAAACAACAGCAATAAAACCTAGAAACTGATGAAATCAAGCTCCTTTTTCCTGAAAACAATCTTGTTGTTCAGGGTGGACTTATACTATAATAGTATATTTATTCTATATTATACTACAATAGGACTTATACTATATTATACTATAACACTATAATAATTATATTATAGCATAAAAGGTTTTCGACCGTACTGATTCCAATGGTACACATTTGGTTTCGATCTAACGCTTTTTTCGAGGGGTTTCAGGCTCAAAATCACCATAAATTCGTTTTCAAAATAAACTTTTACTTTTAAGATAAACGGAAATAATAGTTACCATTCCTGGTTCAGTGTCAGGTGACATTTTTCTCACCAGGCAGTTCTTTTCAAAACGCGTTTTTCAACTTTTGGTGACTAGGAGCTATGGTTCTCTCTTTACTAGGCTACAGCTACTGCTGTAACCATGACGACAAAGAGAGGGCAAGATTGTCATTACGATAGCTGAGTTAGTTCATCTCCAAGCTAGTATATTTTTATTAAAAGGCATAAATATGCCAAAAAACGACACTAATTCACAGTAAGTCTTTCCACTTTAGGATTCATTCGGAAGGCCTGAAAAACAATCTGACAAAAAAAAATTGGGAATTTCAGAATTCTCCTATCCTGAAAAATTCCATGATCCCCCTGACATTCTAGAATTTTCGCTGTTGAAGTTTTGATAAAAACGGCGATGATCCTTCTTAAGTACCTTATAGCCTTGAGATAATAAGTATAGAAAAAAAATAATGATTATATAGCTTCAACGTGGTCATCCTAGCTCTGATATTAAATAAAAATAAGTTTTTCCAACTGAAAGTAAAGAGCAACATTAAAACTGAAAATGAACAGAAATTATTCTGTACGTGAAGGGGCACTTTTAAAAAAGCTTGCCATTCTAATTAAACAGCTCTTGTGTTTCAGGAGTCGTTCTTAAGAAAGTGGGACAAACAGTCAAAATCTAGCGTAAAAAGCAAGCTATTGAGGAGGGGGCAATCCCTTCGTACACTGAATAATTTCTGTCCTTTTTTAGTTTTAATATTACTCCTTACTTTTAGTATAAAAAAAATAGTTTTTTGTTTAATTTCTGATCGTTTTTCAAATAATGCCGGTAAATATGGCTCACCCTCCATGAAAAAACTTCCTCTTCTCACGGGAATCTCCTCCATGGAAAGTTCCTCCCACTTAAAATACACCCCTTCCCTTAAAATTTCTTCCGGACAATCCCATTCCTGCTGAAAATCATCTCCCCCTTCCGTAAAGTTTCTTGCAGAAGATTCACCCTGAAAAATTCTCATTGGCATGCTTTCATTTGAAAAGGCTTAAATTTCAAATTGTTTTCCAATCACTACAGTAATTCCCCTTCTATGGAAAATATTTCCCATAAATCCAAACACGCTGAAAATTTTCCCCGGAAAATTGCCCCGGAACATCTCCACATGCAAAATTCAGTAGGCAAAGAGAAAGTAAGGAAAATAAAAAGAATCTCGTATAGCAATTCTGTCAAATGACTCACTAGAAAGTTTCTCCTGGAAAGTTTATCCCCAGAAGTTTCCCTCCCCACCGAAAATCATCCCTATGAACACCCACTCTTGGCACAAAATCACCTCTACCGAAAAAGGTCAGCAATCTGCATACTTCCCAATAACAATATAAAACTTTATATGTTAGCAATTGGTAAATTCTACAACTTAAATGCCTATTCCTAGGAATTGGGGGGGGGTAAAGTTATCTCCGAGGCATAATTTTGGGACTTTTCAACTATGTTGAACAAAATGGCTATCTCAAAATTTTGATCGGACGATTTTGGGGCGTCAGAAAGGGCTAGTTGCCCTCCAATCTTTTTGGTCACTTTAAAAGGGCACTAGAAATTATATTTTCCCTCCAAAGAGCTCTCTTTCGATGTCCTAGGGCCATTGGTTCGATATGATTGCCCCTGGGATAAAAAAAAAACACATATCCCAGATCTTTCTTGTGATACAAAATAAAAAATATAAATTTGAATTTGCTTGAAACATTTATAGTAATGTTCTCAGATAGGCTGAATGGTCTGATGTTGCGATTGTCATTGAGACTCTTTGAATTTTAAAGGGTGTTTCCCCCCTTTTTCGAAAATAAGGCAAATTTTCTCAGCATCGTTGCTTTTTATAGGTAAAAGTAAGCTTAATGAATCTGGTATATTTAGAATCAAAATAAGAAGTCGATTCTTTTGACATATTTGTTAATATTAAAGATCCGTATTTTAGAGTTTCGGTTACTATTGAATCGTGTAATTTCTTACTTACAGTTCGAACCGATTGATTATTCACATTTATCAAAATCTGAACCAGGCACACTGCTATAAAGTTTTAACACGCGGTTTAAAATATTGAACAACAGATGCCACAGACAGTTAAGTGTACGAAGACAGTGCTGGGTGGTCCATCTTCAAGATTGTACTATTTTCTGATTTCCTAAATATTTAACGTTTTTGTATATTTGTCTATTTTTCTAGTTTTGATAGACTTATCACACCTACTTCAATAAATAAATTTCTATGAGGTCATGATTTATACTGCTTCAACTGATATAAAACTTATACCGTTTAGACCGTCAGAACCCTTAACTTTCTTGCACTTCTATTCATGTGTCTTTCCATTACCAGATATACCACGACCGTCCTATGCAATTAAAAAGATGCAAAATCATTTTTTTTATGTTGTGTTTTTCCTTGGTATTAGGGGCGTAACCAAGATTCCCCTTTAGAGGGGACCAGTTAATTTCAAATTCATGCATTAAAATCATGAAAGGGTATTCGAATAGCATTTGAATCCCAGAAACTTTGCATTTATTGTTCATAGTCAAAACTCCAAGGGCTGAAAAATACCAGGGACATTCTACGTGGATAAGTTGTATTTCTATATTTTTAAGAAATTAGGTGCTGAGAATTAGGTAAAGTTTTTTATTTTTAAAGTAACAGCGGACTAGCCCCTTCTTCGACTCAATTAAAGGCTAGAGTGTAATTTAAACTTTACTAATAGAAACATTTACTTTGAACAGTATTCCTTTTTTTTAATTATAACATCAAAAAATTAAACACATATCAACACCCCATAAGGATTCTTTATAAGTCATAAACATATTTGTTCAAAGAAGTTTTCTTTTATTCTTTCATGTAAACATAATTAGTGTCGATTAGTGTCGATAATGAGAGCTCATATGGTATGAGCTCTAGTAAAATTCTAAGAATCAATAGATTGCTTTAAAAGGAAAATCAGAGGCTTAATACCGGTCAAGATTTAGAATCAGAGCTCTCAGTCACGAGATCCTTCTAAATATCAAAGTTTCACTAAGATGTGATCACCCATTCGTAGGTTAAAAATACCTCAATTTTTCTAAATTTTCCTCTCCCTTCAGCCCTCCAGATGGTCGAATCAGGGAAAACGACTTTATCAAGTCAATTTGTACAGCTCCCTGACACGCCTACAAATTTTCATCGTCCTAGCACGTCCAGATGCACCGAACCCACCAAAGCATTGAATCCCACCACCTAACTCCCCCAAAGAGAGCGGATCCAGTCCGGTTACGTCAATCACGTATCTACGACATTTATAAGCGTTTTCCAAGATTTCTGGTTCCCCCCTCCAACTCCCCCCAATGTCAACAGATCTGGTCAGGTTTCAAAATAAGAGCTGTGAGACATGAATTCCTTCTAAATATCAAATTTCATTACCTCAAACAATTTTTCTAATTTTTCCAAATTAACAACCCCCAGCTCCCCCACAGAGGACGAATCCGAACCAATTATGTCAATCTCGCATCTATAACTTGTGTTTATTCTTCCTATCAAGTTTCATCCTGATCTCTCCACTCTAAGCGTTTTCCAAGATTTCCAGTTTCCAAGATTTCTGTTTCTCCCCCCCCCAGCCCTCTATGTCCCCGGATCCGATTCGAATTGAAAAAGGAGCATCTGAGACATAAGATTCGATCACCCATTCGTAAGATACCTCGATTTTCGTGTTTTCCGAGAATTCTGCTTTCCCCCTCCAACTCCCTTCAATGTCACTGAATCTGGTAGGGATTTAAAATGAGAGTTTTAAAGGACAAGATCATTCTATATGTCAATTTTCATTAAGATTTGATCACCCGTTCCTATGTTACAAAAACCTTATTTTTTCTAATTTTTCCAAATTACTCCCCCCCCCAAAACTCCACCAAAGAGAGCAGATCTGGTCCGGTTATGTCAGTCACCTATCTTGAACTTGTGCTTATTCTTTCCACCAAGTTTCATTCTGATCTCTCCGCTTTAAGCGTTTTCCAAGATTTCCGGCTCCCCTCCCCCCCCCTAATGACACTGGATCTGATGTGGATTTAGAATAAGAGATCTGAGTTTTGAGGTATATGAAATTTTATTAAGATACGATTACTCTTTCGTAAGTTAAAAATATCTCATTTTTTCAAATATTTTAGAATTAACCCTCCCCCCAACTCCCCCGAAGAGAGCATATCCGTTTCGGTTATGTCAATCACGTATCTAGGACTTGTGCTTATTTTTCCCATCAAGTTTCGTCCTGATCCCTCCACTCTAAGCGTTTTCCAAGATTTTAGGTTCCCCCCCACTTCCCCCAATTTTTTTTCAAGTGTCGGTTGCTATTGCCGCAGTCAGTTATTACTTATAGTTCATTATCACAATCATTTTGTGTTTAGTTGAGATATATATATATATATATATATATATATATATATATATATATATATATATATATATATATATATATATATATATATACCTATATATATAAAAATAAGTTGTCTGTCTGTGTGTCTGTCTGTGGATCAGGTGACGTCATGTTTCTGTGTTGACTGACGTCATGAAATTAGTTGTCGTCATTTTTGCTTTGACGGCGACGTCATTCAAGATATTTAAGACATATGTTCACGTAGAAATCTATTAATGTTTAAGTTTACAATGACTGATGAACTTACCATGGCAAAAGCCGATGAAGATGCTCAAAGAGTCTATGCCAAAAAACTTGCTGCTGATAGAGAAAGTCAGAAAAGAAAGCGTGCCGAGGAATCAAAAGAACTGCAAGGAAACAGGCTTGAGGCTGATAGAGAAAGAAAGAACAGAATGCGTGCCGAGGAATCAAAAGAACAGCAAGGAAACAGGCTTGAGGCTGATAGAGAAAGAAAGAACAGAAAGCGTGCCGAGGAATCAAAAGAACAGCAAGGAAACAGGCTTGAGGCTGATAGAGAAAAAAAGAACAGAAAGCGTGCCGAGGAACTACCAGAGCAACGCGGAAGCAGACTTGCTGCTAAAAGAGAAAGTGAAAAAAGAAGGCGTACCGAGGAATTACAAGAACAGCAAGAAATCAGGCTTGCTGCTGATAGAGAAAGTAAGAAAAGAAAGCGTGCCGAGGAATCAGAGCAACCTGAAAGTTATCGCCTGGCATTCAGGTACAACCCAGTCGATGATTATAGCTTGAGTAGATGTGTTCAAATCGGGACAATGTCTAAAATTTGTCCCTATTGCAAGGCCTTGAAATTCAATGGTGAAACAATGGGAATGTGTTGCGCCTCAGGAAAAGTTAAACTTCCTCTATTGGCTGCACCACCAGAGCCATTGAAGACGAATGAATGCTTGCCTAAAAAATTCTAATTTATGGGCACACGTAAAAATATTAAAATTAACTACAAATTTAGTGACGTCCAAAAATGAATTGATTGAAAAAGTATTTCCGAATATTCTAAAAAATAAATAAAATAATAAAGTGAAAGAGCGATTCTCGCACCCAAAAATATAGACGTCCACGAAATCAACAATATTGTTTTGACCAAGATTCGAGACCAGGCAGTCCTTTACAAGTCAGTCGACACAGTTTTGGAACCAAATGAAGCGGTTAATTATCCATCTGAATTTTTAAATTCCATAGATCTTTCAGGGTTTCCACCACAGGTGCTACAACTAAAAATAGGCGTACCAATAATACTTTTAAGAAATATAAACCCACCAAAGCTTTGCAATGGCACTCGACTTGCCGTAAAAAAAAACAATGGAAAACCTAATAGAGGCCACAATCTTGACAGGGCCTTTTGAGGGTGAGGCTGTTCTTATTCCTCGCATTCCCATGATTCCAACGGATCTGCCTTTTCAATTTAAAAGATTGCAATTCCCAATTCGATTAGCATTTGCAATCACCATTAACAAAGCTCAAGGTCAATCATTAGAAAAATGTGGTATAGATCTTAATACTGATTGTTTTTCCCATGGACAATTGTACGTTGCATGTTCGAGGGTCGGTAAACCTGACAATCTATTTATATGCAGCGACAATTGGACAGCGAAGAATGTTGTATATTCGCAAGTTTTACGCAGTTAATTTGTATTGTATCTATCTATCTATCTAAATAAAAACGAGTTGTGTGTATGCATGTTTGTTTGTTTGTAAAAAGAGCGTTTGCATATGATGTCATTATTAGTACACACGGCTTTGTATATGCAGAGACAATGGGAAAGCCAAGAATGTTGTATATTCGCAATTTTTACGTAGTTTAACTCCTGCAGACGAAATGAATGCTTGCCTAAAAAATTCTAATTTATGGGCACACGTAAAAACATTAAAATTAACTACAAATATGCGTGTCCGATTGCAAAACGATGACTCTGGTCAAACAGTAGACTCAATTTCAGGACGTATACAACTACCTGCTGATTTCTGTAATTTAGTGACGTCCAAAAATAAATTGATTGAAAAAGTATTTCCGAATATTCTAAAAAATTATAAAAATAATAAATGGCTAAGTGAAAGAGCGATTCTCGCACCCAAAAATATAGACGTCCACGAAATCAACGATATTGTTTTGACCAAGATTCGAGACCAGGCAGTCCTTTACAAGTCAGTCGACACAGTTTTGGAACCAAATGAAGCGGTTAATTATCCATCTGAATTTTTAAATTCCATAGATCCTTCAGGGTTTCCACCACACGTGCTACAACTAAAAATAGGCGTACCAATAATACTTTTAAGAAATATCAACCCACCAAAGCTTTGCAATGGCACGCGACTTGCCGTAAAAAAAAACAATGGAAAACCTAATAGAGGCCACAATCTTGACAGGGCCTTATGAGGGTGAGGCTGTTCTATTCCTCGCATTCCCATGATTCCAACGGATCTGCTTTTTCAATTTAAAAGATTGCAATTCCCAATTCGATTAGTATTTGCAATCACCATTAACAAAGCTCAAGGTCAATCATTAGAAAAATGTGGTATAGATCTTAATACTGATTGTTTTTCCCATGGACAATTGTACGTTGCATGTTCGAGGGTCGGTAAACCTGACAATGTATTTATATGCAGCGACAATTGGACAGCGAAGAATGTCGTATATTCGCAAGTTTTACGCAGCTAATTTGTATTGTATATATCTATCTATCTATCTATATAAAAACGAGTTGTGTGGATGCATGTTTGTTTGTTTGTAAAAAGAGCGTTTGCATATGACGTCATTATTAGTACATACGGCTTTGTATATGCACAGACAATGGGAAAGCCAAGAATGTTGTTTATTCGCAATTTTTACGTAGTTTGAAACACATATATAAATCTATCTATATTCACAGGTGGGACACAGGGACACAACTACAATGGCGCATAACTAATATGGCGCGTAACGACTTACGCGCGCGGGGGGCTTGGGAGGGCGCGAAGCGCCCCACCAACTAGGTGTTGGGGTGGCGCGAAGCACCACCCCAACAGCTAGTATATATATATATATATATATATATATATATATATATATATATATATATATATATATATATATATATATATATATATATATATATGTATATATATATGTATTTATATATACGTAAATAAAATTAGTAGACGGTCTGTTCTATCGTAAGCAGATATTAGAAGAACGTTAGATCTCCCTCATCTTGAAATGTCATGATCTTGTATGTCATGATTTAGATGTAGTACTACATCACAGCTGAACTAGTTTACCTCCCATATATCCCAAAAATCACTAGAAATCTTAAAAAAGTATGCACACAAAATAATCTATATGTTGTATTTACCAATAATTTGAAAATCGTAAATCTCCTAAATTCTGGTAAAGATAAGACTCCAGTTACTGGCCAAAGAGGTGTCTATCAAATACCATGCTACTGTGGCAAATTTTATGTAGGGAGAACCCACCAGAATTTTGAGAAACGCCTACAACAACATAAGGATGATATCACCAAAGCTCTGAATTCTAATAATATTACTTCTGTTTCTTTTGATTCTACTTTAAGTAGCCATGTTTTCAAAAATCCTAGCCACAAAATACTTTTTGAAGAATCCGCCGTTATTAGCAATGATCTAGGCATAAAGTAAGTAGTTCGAGAAGCAATTGAAATCAGACTTAAGATTAATAATAATATTTCCTTAAATAAGGATTTAGGAGAATATTCACTGAATGTTTTATGCACAAATTTAATTAAAAATTACCTTAAAAAATATTTAAAAAAACCAATAGATATTAACACAGAACCTGTCACAAATAGACCTATAAGATCAGCAGCGAAAAAAGCTAGGCTGGCAACGATGCCTCGTTTCATAACAATTTATTTTTCAGTCCTGGTTGAAGTTCGCTGAGGCAAGGATGCTGGGACTGTTTTGAAGAACTGTTCATTTTAGTTTTATTGATTTTATCCTCTCGTAAGTTGTTTTTTCTTATTTGTATTGCTGAGGACGACCCTTGGACATAGGACCGAAATATTCATTCTAATTTGTTTCCCACTGTCTTAAAAAATTCCCTATTGTTCTTCTTGGTTTTGGTGATTCCAACTTATTTAAACATTGAAATAAACCAATACTACTTCCTATCTGAAAACAGAGGTAATTTTAGAGGCAGACAGAGGAGGCAATCGCCCAGGTGAAGAAATTTTAGGAGTGCATAATTTCAAATAATAATCTAACGATTATAATCACTTTTTATATTTTATTTTTATTAGAATAAGGCAGAGGGCGCAGTTGGAAAACATATGTTAAGAAATATAATTTTTTAAACTCTGGGCTGAAAGTTTTTGAGAGACAGGCCTAATCAAAATTTTGCCATGGGCGCAAGAGAGGCCAGAAGTGCCACTGGCTTAATGCACCCAAGGTTCTTCACCCCTAACCCTTTGTTCCGACGCGTCGCATCTGCAATTAGTTGCACTTCAAAGCAATATTTTTGCACGTCGGTACAACACTTCTTGTGTTAGAATGCAATAATCCTGTTTTATCCTCCTTTATCGGTTAATCCAGTTTTTTCATGGGATCTTAGAGGGAAAGGAAACAAAAGCAGTGAATGTACTTACAAATCTAAAATTAAAAAGAACAAAAATAGAAAAATTTGTTTTTAATGCGAGGTCAAACATTTTATTTAGTGAAAAAACGAAATTCGAATCATATTTAGTTTTATTTATTTTTACCACAACGCAGTAAGCTTCCGCTTGTCACGTGTATGTAGGTAAAAAAGGCCAACTTGCGAAACAGATTTTTTTCTGCATGTGAATATTGCAGTACTAAAATACTCTTTATATGGAAACTACAAGTAATGACAATCAATTTCCTTCAAAACAGGATTTCTACTTTCTATTCTAACAACCTATAATACCTTGGCAATTTTCAGTAGAAAATCGTGAGATGGCTCCCTGTCGTAGAGCCATCTACAGATTTTTCTACCCAAAATAGTTTCACTTTCTTCTTTTTTCACCTGTATTTGGATTCTGAATTCAGTGGATTCCTGAGAAACAAAATGGTTTAAGTGGAAAAACTATTCCGGAAAGGCCTAAAAAAATTACGGAGCGTCAATAGAACTCTGATTGTTAAACCAAAGAGACTAGACTAATATGGTAGCAGCCACGCCAACATGAAGTTAATATTTGCAAAAGATTAGGTGACAAAATATTGTTCCGTTCGGTAAACACTTGACGTTGCCCCCTTTTCCCTTAAATAAGCAAATTTATGCGATGGTTGTGTCCTTTTAAAGGTATTCTATAGTTTCATTTGCTTTTGACTCAGACAGATCATGTTCCCAACAACTTTAAATGGGTAGGTATGTCACTACCATTAGCTAGAGTTTCTTATAGGCTATTACAAGACTTGCTTAAAAAAATTACTTGATTATTATCGTACTCCAGTGTTTTTTCTTTGTTTTGCCAAATTCAATTAATTAGAACCTTGATTGTCCAACTCGTAAAAACGTAAGAAAAAATGCATAAAAACCAGGTTTTTCTTGTATTTTAAAAGTTTTTTCGTAACTCTCCCTTGATAAGAATTTCCCCACTCCAATAAAAATTACACCCCCCCTCCGAATAAAACTCCCGGATACACCCTTATCTGGTACAACATGCCGGTTTTCTCCATCGCAAATCCTAACTATAAAATCGTCTAAACAGGTAATTTCAATTAATTAGAACCCTTGGACACTATTTCTAATTTTTATTTGCTGGTTAAACCCAAAAACATTTCAAATAAGTCTGCCAAGAAGAACAACAACACATATCTCAATTTAAACAATTTAGGATTCTTCTATACCATTTCACTTTTTTTCTTTACCAGTCATAACACAAACAATTCTTAAGAGGGTGGTAGACTAGTAAAAAACGTATATTTATCCCACTTTTAACTAATTAGAATTATAGCCCTGGGACACGGCTTCAGTATTCTTAGTATGTCAAAGCCTCAGGAACTTCCAAAGACGTAAATAAGACTTCAGAGGAACACTATCATCCCAATTTCAGCTGATTAGAATTCCGATTTCAGCTAATTAGTTTTTTTCATAGGATAGAGTCGAGTTTTCTAAAGAGGGGGCTAAAACTTGAAGAAAACACATATTTATCCCAGTTTAAACTAATTCATCCGTTCATTCATTTTATTTATAATCCATCACTCAAAAAGATTGGGCATGGTCAAAGAAGACGGAGCAAAAAAAAAAAAACAACAACAACAGAAAGAAAATTAGAACCCTGAAATTAGGAATTAAAACCCCTTATCGTCGTTACAGTTTTCCTTTGTAGGTCAAAATTCGAGAATCTTCCAGAGAGACAACTAATACTGCTAAGAAACACATATTGTTTCAAACTCAATTAATGAGAACCCTGGCTCTAATTTGGCCATTTTTTTTTTGTCAAGATGGTGTTATTCGGCATTTGAAACCAGCTGATAAGAAGAAATAATTACAAAGATAATAAATCTTTTCACGCAAAATCAAACTTTTTATATATCCTTGTGCTACATCACGGCATTAGGGGAAGGGGGGCACAAAGTAGAAGCAACTCTAATAATCAATAAATGCATACTCTAAATGTAATAAAGCAAGATTTTTGTTATCATAGTGTTTATATCAGAAGAGGGCATCAACAAGACATTACCACTGCCGAGGGGACGCTCATTTTCAGGAATTAGGTACACCAGGTGCCGCGTGCCAAGCATGGCGGAAACTGTGCCAAGCATGGTGGTACTGGTGACACACGTGGAGTTTTGACGAATAACACCGGGTGAGGGAAAGTGGGTGCCTACTCGACCGTTGCTTGATAGTTTTTCTTTGTTTACATTAGTGAGTCATAAAAAACAAATTTGGCCTAAAATCGTACACTTTCCTCCTGTAAGGTGTGCAAGCACTTAAATCACTAATTCGAATTCAGAAAACGGGAGTCAGGTTGGCCTCTTGAATTTTATATTAAGCGGAAATTTTAAAAGCACTTAAAAAAGTTTACGCCCTTTTTTAAGACTAAGAAATAGCACTAAATCTACCCGAAGCTGTTTTAAAATAATAGTAATCTTTCTTTAGTTACCAAAAGCTCAAATCGTAAAACCTGATTCACGACCAGTAACCCTCTCTAAAATTAAATATAGGATAAAAAACGAAACCATAGCATTAATATTCCATGTTGTAACAATAAAGCAACACTAATGCTATGCTAAAATACCCAGAAGAAAAACCTATATTATTATACAAGTCAGGATTGCCATTTTTTCAAACAGAGAGTCCTTTCAGCCCTAAATTAAACAGTTAAACTCTTCACAGCATTGCCAACGGCCAAAAAAGTCGCGAGCAAAACGAAAATTGGTCTGAAATATTGTTATCTGAAGCGCCTCTTCGTCATAAGTGTTAATCGGATTTTTAGCTTTCCAAATGCTTTCTGAAACCTAAATACATAAAGACCAGCTGTAGTGACATTGATGATTTTTTGCACTTGACAAAGCCATTGTACAGAGCCCCTTTAACAAACAAAAAGCCCAACTTTCTTCAAAAAGCCCAACTCAAGTCATTTGGATCTAACGGATAAAACTGAAATTAACCAAACAGTTCGTGGCAACAAAGTGTATTAAGGAGCGACCCGGCTCAATAGTAAACGAAACTAAAAAGTGGAATTTTGATACCAATAGTTACATTAAAAGAATCGCATTTTAATGCTGATTTGAAATATATAAGTTTCATAAACTTTGGAAAATAGGGGGAAACGCCCCCTAAAAGTCATGGAATCTTAACGAATCACACTATCAGATTCAGAGTATCAGAGAACCCTACTGTAGAAGTTTCAATCTCCTATCTACAAAAATGTGGAATTTTGTATTTTTTTGCCAGAAGACAGATCGAGGATGCAATTTTGTTTGTTTTTGTTTTTTTTCCCAAGGGTGCGACCCAGTGGTCCTAGAATGTCGCGAGAAGGCTCATTCTAAGGGAAATTAAAAGTTCTAGTGTCCTTTTCAAGTGACTTAAAATTTGAAGGGCACCTAGGCCCCCTCCCACGCTCATTCTTTTCCCAAAGTCACCGGATCAAAATTCTGAGATAGCTATTCTATTCAACATAGTCGAAAAACCTAATAACTATGTATTTGGGGACCACTTACTCCCCCACAATCCCTGTGGAAGGGGCTGCAAGTTACAAACTTTGATCTGTGTTTACATATATTCTTTTGATTGGGGGAAGAGGGGTTGAGGGGAGGGGGTTACGTGGGGGATCATGGAGGAATTTTTCATGGGGAAAGAGAATTTCCATGAAGGGGGCGCAGTATTTTCTAGCATTTAAAAAAAAAAAAAAATGACAAAATAAATATGAAAAAGTTTTTTCAACTGAAAGTAAGGAGCAGCATTAAAGCTTAAACAAACAGAAATTATTGTGCATATAGGGTTCACCTCCTTTTAATACTTCGCTCTTTACGCTAAAGTATTTTTAGTAATTTCAACTATTTATTCTACGGCCGTTGTGACTCAGGGGTCATTATTCAGGAATTGAGACAAAATTTAAGCTTTAGTGGAAAGAGCGAGGTATTGACAAGGGGGCTAACCCCCTCATATACGTAATAAAAACATACGAATAAAGAAGTTCGTTACGTTTGTTAATTAGTGAGTTATGTATATTTTTTACTAAAAAAAATGTTCTTAAAAAATCAAAAGTTCTAGCTGCCTTTTTAAGTAACCAAAAAATTGCAGGGCACCTAGGCCTCCTCCTCTGCTCCTTTTTTCTCAAAATCGTCCGATCTGTACTATGAGAAAGCCATTTAGCTAAAAAAAAAAATAATATGCAAATTTTGTTTTAATTGTTCATGTGCGGAGAGTCAAAATCAAAACATGCATTAATTCAAAAACGTTCAGAAATTAAAAAAAAGCTTTTTTTAACTGAAAGTAAGGAATGACATTAAAACTTAAAATGCACAGAAGTTACTCCGTATATGAAAGAGGCTGTTCCCTCCTCAACCCCCCGCTCTTTACGATAAAGTTTTTTTTACTGTTTTAAAAAGTGGAGTTGAGAGAAAGAGTCAAGCTTTAGCGTGAAGAGTGGGGCGTTGAGGAGGGAACAGCCCCTTTCATATACGGAGTAATTTCTGTTCGTTTTAAGTTTTAATATTGCATCTTTTGAACATAATTAATTTATGCAAAAAAAATTATTAGTGACAGAAAAGTTCTAATCAGAGGCACCAATTTATAAAATGTATGGAGGTAGAAGGATTTTTCATTTTCTATCTAATAGAAAAGCACAAAAGTATTGACAAAAATCTACGGGATGGGTAAAAATCAAGGTGGGTAAATCCCCTTCTTCCTGCTCTCTCCGAGAGGCATCATACTAAGATCAAGAGATCTCATATTCTAGTATTTAATTATGTTTTACAACATTGTGGCGCGTATTCGAACACTCACACATTTGACGCTCCCAATATGTAGCACCAAATCACGTAACAAAATCACCTTTATTAAACAAAAAACACCTTTATTATTCTAGGGTAGAAATTTAATAGAAATTCGGCTAGGCACATGAAAAAAAGAAAACAGCAAAAATTACCGAATCTCTTGAAAGCAAAAGTTACTAGGGGAAGAATTAATCATTATAATCAGTGATTATCGTTAGGTGTAACAACTTTATATTTGTTTATCCTAGAAACAAAAATGATTGTGCTTTTTAGGTATTTTAAATCTTCTGACAGCCCTCCAGATTGCCATTAGACCCAAAGATGCCAAAAATCACTAAATTTTCGTAAATGGCAACCCTGATATTAATGTGATCATGCACTTTAAGTTAGGATAATTTTAGTATCTAATGTGTTATAATGAGGCTTGTCCAATTCCTCTCTCGTACAAGCTACAACGCTCTACTGGTTTCAAATATAACTTAGCCTGACATCACTTTGGGAATATTAATGTTTTTAAAAGTATGATGTCATTTGGGATGTAATAAAATATCCCTCTATTTCCTCATGAGTAACTCTGAATGCTCTATTAAGTTGATTTGGACGAAAATTCCCCTATGAATGGTTCTTTTGTCTTGTGGTAAGTTTCTACTGTCCAATTTGTTGTTAAACATTGTCATAAACCATTTTCGGTGTTGTTTGGAAAGTAGAAACACAAATCTTGATTACAATATATTTGTTAGTGAAAATTCATTAACAGCAAATATAAAACTGAGCATATAAACAATGAGCCTGTACTTATTTTTACTTGTTGCACGTTCAAGGCGCATCCAAGTGCATCGTAGCGCCCAGCAAACTACGACATATCTCACCGGTGTCCCTTGGGGATAATTTAAACCACAGGGTCCCTCGTCTTGTGGTCACCCGAAGCGCGTTGGCCATCATCTTGCTCGGTGTAGAGCTTCGATATGTTTAGCCCACTTCACCGCTTTTAGGCAAGCTAACAGGATTCCTTTACTGCCCCATTATCTGAGCCCCATCATCTGGAGCCCCAATTATCAGCCCCATTATCTACTGGCCTAAGGACTGAGCCCCATTATCTGGAGCTTAGCCTGACCCAGTGCTACAACAATATCCTGAATTTCTGGGATTTTTGCCGAATTTCTTCTAAAGAAAATTGGATTTTCCAGATTTTAGCCAAAAATGACAGTGTAAAAAATAAACCATACATAGAAAACATAATCAAAGATAACATAACCACAAAACATAAAAAATAATTAAAATATAACCCGTATAATTACTTAGAAAAAAGTCTTTCTAGCCCAATTAGGCGGTGTATCGAAATTATACTTGACGTTTGTTCTTTATCTATTTTCTTATTTGGGCAGTGCAATATCAAATGAAAATATTGGCATAATTCATTTCAAATAAACAATTATTAAAAGAAATCTAAAGCCATTAAAGATGTGGAAGGCAATACTTAGTTATGCCAAGCACGCGATACCAATGATGTATTAACATTCAATTAAGAAAACACCACCGTGTTTCTATTCTGTCCTTATGTGCTTCTTGCCACCTGCCTTAGAATTGAATCTAGCCAACCATCTGCTTCAGTGTCTAACACCCGGCCTTCTGCAATTCGGGGTGATAAGATAAGGACCGGTTTTTGAGCTTTAACTTGAAAAACGATTTTTAGATAATTTCCGAAACTGACAAAATGCTTATTTGTTCGAAAAAGCTACGTAGTTTTCCTTGGAAGCAGTTTTATCTGTTTTGGTATGGATTTTAGTACAATTAATTACTATATTGTCAAATTTTAAATGATAAGTTGCAACTCATGGTAGTGTGGAAGGGGGGGGGGTCGGTCAAGGGCAAGCGGAAAGTCAAAATTTTCTAAATTTCCTGACAATTCTTATTCAAACTATCAAATAAAATTTATTTTTTATTATTGGGCCCCTGGAAGAATTTATTGTCCCCCCCCCAATAACATTCATGGGTGTTTTTATGGATACAACTACGTCCAGTTTTAGAAGTGAAATTATGATAGCAAAGTATCCAATTTACCTAATACAAATTTTCAGAATCGATTGCCACAAGTCTAAAGACAAAAGTAAATTATCTTAAATAGAAGTAAATATTATCGATGATATTAGGATGTTACATGTCAAAATAGCTACAAGTCTACAGACAAAAGTAAATTATTTTTAATAGAAGTAAATATTATCGATGATATTAGGATATTACAAGTCAAAATAGCTAATTTAATAGAATATAAATAACAGCTAATAAAAAAAAAAACTTATATAGAGATGAGTTCGTTCATCTGACTTTCTAAATTGAGCTCTTAAAAGCTATATTTGCTCATTTCTAAGAGCCATAGGCCTAGTTTTCTATATTCACAAATACAAAGAGAGCAGTATATAAAATAGAAAAATAGAAATGTAATATATAACAAATATAACAAAACCGACTACCACCCGAAATTATAACTATAAAAAATTGGTCAAAAATGACTGAAGATATTATGTCTCAGCATGTTAGATTTTTTCAGGAGCACGTCTTGAGTACAAGTAAGTAAGGGCTCTCGCTAGGGAGGCATAATCCATGGAGTCAAAGCCTTAAAGGGGATCATGATAATGTTTTTAGTGCCGAAATAAAAGCTATATTTGAAGTTTGGCATTTTTAGTTAACTTTAAGTGGAAATTCTGTTGCTTCATAATTCTTTATGAATTTTTATTTACACTAAAAATTTGAAAACCAAAAGGATCCGGTTTCAAAACGTGTTTTATTATAACGAGGGGACTCATCAATGCGAGTCACGTCTCAGGCTATACAGATCCATTCCCGTCCAAGGTGTCAAAAAGTTTTAGATGATTTACGTTACTGTATATACCTCAAAAACATCATCATAGTCAGCACAATGACATTGATCTAGTAAATAGCAGTATGTCTTCCTTATATTTCCTCCAAGGGCTAATTTTGCAGAACGAATGGTTGAAGCAAGTTGGGGAAGGGTTCATTTAATAGAAATTTCTGCTCGAGTGAACTCGTAACCGAAAATGATTTCAGATAGAAATTACAAAATACACACTTTACAAAGAATGGTTAAGAATTCCAAAAAGTCCTATCCAGTTATGTAATGACAGGTGCAGCCCTGAGGCGAGGGTTGTAAACATTGAAACTATCCCCTTCTTATAGATAAATCTATGACTCAAACGCAATTACACTGGCCCTCTAAGGTAACGATATTTTTTCTTTTTTTTTTCTCCAGCCTCCTCAAATAGAACGGATGAATGTAAAAAATTAGGAAAGAGCTCATTCGGTCACGAATTGAGAGCTTTAGTGTCCATTTTGGAGTCTAAAACTGACAAAGAGGGAACTGATGCCCCTTAATATCTCCTTGTACCTAAAAGCACCTTAACAGCCTTATACAGCATTTACCTAAAATTTCAAAATACAAATTTTCGCTTCAATGATGGAAGGATCCAAAATTATAGCTCTGGGTGGGGTGTTATAAGCGTAGTCAAGCCACACACTATTCAACTAGCCTATATAAAACATAGGCTTCATAAACTCATAGTAAACGGAGTGTGACATGTTTTTTTTGGAAAAAATACTTGTGACTATTTTATAGAAATATGTTTTTTTCACTTTTGAACAGTTAATATTTTTTTTCGATTTCTAACAATCATATTGGAATACTAGGCTTTTCGATCTATATGATTGAAAAACCACAAGTATAACCCCATTTTGTGTACTCCCTTTTAGACCCTCTTTGATTAATAATGCGTACGCTCAAACTCTAAGCCCCTTTGGTCGATGGTGCGCACAGTCATCTTCAAGCCTTATGTTGTCATCGGCCCATCTTCCACCACAATCGGTAGAAATTATGTTGGATCAATTGACCCAATTGATTTGACCCAGTTTGTTCAACAGTGCGTTTGCTCTGTAACTAACCGCCTTTGGTAATCAGTGCGTTACGAGCCAAGTTCATATTTTACAAATGTTAGTTGATTTGAGGCATAGATCTATAGAGTTGGGGGAGTGTGGATCTATCCCAAAAAAGAGAAGTCTGTAGCCTTACCTTACGAATGGTTTTAAATTGGTTGTTTCATATATGATTAACCAGGCCATAATGACGTTATTTGTCCAAAGAATAGTTAGGTACGTAAAAAATGTAAACTTTTCCTTTAAAGCACCATCTGCTTCTCCAAATAGCCTTGGCTCTAAATTTATCCCTATTAAATTTCCTTTTAATTTGATATTTCATATTTTTGTCATGTTGATTACAAATCTGAGACTAATATCGTAACTTAGACGGCCAATATAGAACGCATCAAGGATACATTTAATAAACGGTGAATGCTTGATGTTACATTGTTGAAGCCAATTTCTCGCAAATATTTTTGCTAAGCCTATGGGCTAGCCACAATTCCGCCAAACACCTATTTCTAGTTTTTTGTTATATTTTTGATTTAATTATAATATTCTATATTTTAATATTTTGATTTATTATAGTTAAATAATTTATTTAATTGATTTAATTAATTTAATAACTTAATTTAATTAATTTAATTATATTTATTAATTTATTTAATATTTTATATATATATATTTAATATTTTAATTTACATTAAATATTTTAATTTATTTTGTTATATTTTTGATTTGATTTAATTATATAATTTGATTATTTCAGCAAAGAGTTTTTTTTATCTTCACCGTCTGGATTTCTTAAGAGGCTCACTTTATAGATTATTCTACTAAAACTACACTTTATTGGAGATTTCAGTTGCTCACTTAAATTTCGTTTAAAATTTAAATTCTTATCCAATAGTTTTGGCTCGTAAGCAAACGAGCCATGAAACTAAGAACAAAATTTATGAATATTCCATGTGTCAACAAATACAGAAGTTATTATGATCCAAATGGAACAGAATTTAATCAAAAGAAAAAATATAATAGCCTAGAATATTTCAATAGAAAATATTGAATTAAAAAAAGAAAGGGATGACATTAAAACGTTAAGCAAACAGAAATACAGACATAATGAAATAAAACAAGCAGAGGCCAATAAATAAAGCCCTAAACGATCAGAAACTCCCTGTACAAAGTGCCATAAGTTTGCTATGTCAATTGCACTTTACTGAAAAAGATATATTTTTTGGACAGGGTCCTTTTCATAAGAAAACACAATCAAAATACAAGTCAAGTTACCATGAACAGGAAAGTGTTTTTAAAATAAACAGATTTATAACAATCAATTTAAGTTTTAATTTTTAAATGTACGCCTATTGTCAGTGTCATCTTTTTTTTTCTTCAATTTTACTCAGAAGCATAGAAAACTAAGATCAATTTTTTTTTCGTTTTTAAAGTTTGTCATTTTGTCAATTTAAATTATCATTTGACAGTCTTCAAAGAAATCTATCACGTTTTCAATGAAGTGCCAACGATTCTGTTAGCCTTGGAGGTGTTTCAAGAGAGTAGCCATCTCAGTCTCTTTCATTGTGACTTCTAATCATTCCAAGTAGAAATTTATTATCAACATTATGATACACTATTAGATGAGCAATTTAATGAGCTGAAATTAAAATGAACCATGAAGCTGAACTTAATACGAACATAGAGTACCATAAATACCGATTGTAATGTCGCTCTCAAATCCTCCATCCTTTCCAAGGATTCTTTTCCATCCTTTCTCTACTTCCTCATCTTTTCCAAGGCAAGAGCGGCATTTGCACTTAAGTGAAACAGTTCTTGATAACAAACCGTGAGTAAGGTGTGACTCGGCCCAATACTAAACGAAACTCTAAAAAAAAGAAAGTTTAATAATGTTAGATACTCAAAAAGAATAGGTTTTTCATGTTAATTCCAAATATATAAGAATAATTAAGCTTAATGGTACCCATTAAAATCTATCAGCCTGATAATGTTTACATTATTTTTGAGCCAGAAGAAAGATCACAAATAGGTGTGTATTTGTTTTTTTATTTATTTTTCCCCAGGATTTATCGTTCCGAGCCAACGGTCCTAGAAGATCGGGAGAGGGCTCAGTTAAAAGTGAATTATAAGTTCTAGAGCTGTTTTTTGAGTGACCAAAAAGATTGGAGGGCAACTAGCCCTCTTCCCATGCGTCTTTTTTCTTCAAAGTTGGCCAGAAATACTTTTTGGATTTTGTTCAGCATAGTTGAAAAGTTCAATAGGCGTGCCCTTGGGAATGACATAACCCTCCACACCCCCCAAGGAAAGTGCTGCAAATTATAAAATTTGACTGTTGTTTAGATATAGTATTTGTTATTGGGAAGTATACAGACATTTGTAGGGGTGATTTTTTAGCCGGGGGATTTTCTACGGGTATGCGTTTTCGTTTGGAGGGAAGTTTTTTGAAGTGAGCTTTCAAGGGGAAATTTTACACTGGAAATTAGCCAGAATTCCTAGTTTTTAATTTATTCAATTGTTGGCTGAGAAAAAAAACAATTTGTTTTCAAAATT
Organism: Artemia franciscana; assembly: GCF_032884065.1. Classification (NCBI taxonomy): domain Eukaryota; kingdom Metazoa; phylum Arthropoda; class Branchiopoda; order Anostraca; family Artemiidae; genus Artemia; species Artemia franciscana. Next base: position 6,027,917 of record NC_088874.1, on the reverse strand, counting down.
TAATGGGGAGGAGGAGAGGAATGCTACACTCATTGCTCTATTCTCCAAGTTTCCAATACTGCGTTGCCAAATCAGTACGGGTGGGGTGCATAAAAACTTGCATCCTGGGTGCCTTATATCAACTCTCGACGACCCGTTGTACTGATTTCAAATAATGCCTTCAGCAGCAGTTATAATTTAAAGAGAAAGATACCATTTGTCACCAAGAGGAATTAACCAAAAGCGATGTCCTAACAATCAACTGAACGCGCAGAATCATAACTAGTTTATTATACCATTTATCAAGGAGGCACACTCGTGCCTCTTTAAAGAGGCGAACCACGACAATGTTAAGCGATCTTCGGTTCCAGTGGTTGCAGAGGGATGGGGAGGGATGTATTTCGTAGCCCTAGCTCCAACTAAAAAACCTGCCAAATTTCATCCCCCTCCGACTTATCCTTCATGGGGAAAATCTGACCGAAATTTTCGACCACCCAACCCCACCCCACCCCCCTTTAACGTTGTCCGATCGGGCTGAAATTCACAAGTTAAGATCCCCTGGGGCCCAGGAGCTTATCCGCGAAATTTCAGCTCGATCCGATAACTCCTTCCCTGTTTTCCAGAAACCACGCATAGCCACTTAATGTTCATATTCTCCTTTTGTTTTTTTTCTGCCACGCCTACAGGTCACAGCCGACATCGGATCTGGGTGTACGAAGACTCATTCGACGCGGAATTCTCCGAGTACTTTTCCTGAAAAGTTTCGTCGCAAAATCTTCGTTGAAAAGTTTCGTCGGAAATTTTTTTTATATTTATACACATGCAGGTATTTCGACTTCAAACATGCCCGGTTAGCTCAGTCGGTAGAGCGTGGGACTTTTAACCCTAAGGTCAAGGGTTCAAGTCCCTTATCGGGCGGTTTTTTGTCACAAAATATGAAAAAAACTTCGTTTTCTTAAAGAGTTAAAGAGGCTGCGTCCCAAAGTCGAACCTTAAAACGTACAGGAATTGGGAGAGGCAGTTGGGGGGCTGCCGCCCCCCAAACCCCCGCTTTTAAAGACTCTTTTGTACAGGTTTTTTGTTGTGGGGGGACTTCATCGTTACTAATTACTAGTTTCGGCGCAATGGTTCTCCTGTCCTCTTGTGTTTAACATGTTTTGTTGTGGGGGGACTTCATTGTTACTAATTACTAGTTTCGGCGCAATGGTTCTGCTGTCCTCTTGTGTTTAACATTTTTCGAAGTTATTCCATTATTCATTCATTTCAATTTTTTTTAATTAAAAGAGGGCCTTTCCGAAGCCAAGAGCGGGGGGTTAGGGGGGCGGCAGCCCTCTACAACAAAAAACCTGTACAAAAGAGTCTTTAAAAGCGGGGGGTTTGGGGGGCGGCAGCCCTCCAACTGCCTCTCCTAATTCCTGTACGTTTTAAGGTTCGACTTTGGGACGCAGCCTCTTTAACTCTTTAAGAAAACGAAGTTTTTTTTTCATATTATACAGCATTTAAGCAGACTTTGATGGCTTTGAAATATATTTGACATCTGTTGCAAGAAGGCTTACATATGATTCTCCTCTTTTATAGTCTAACAGAATGGAAGAAAAGATTTGGATCAAAAGGATCAAAACTAGGTCTATTTACCGACTTTGTGCTACTTAAAGGTTGAACTAGCGAGAACAAGGGCTGGGTCCAATGAAAATATTGTCTTGGAACGTATATTAGATTACTCTTTTTTTAAGATTGCTGCAGTTACTTACTGAAGACTGCTGCCGACTGCCTTAGTGTTCCTCCCTACTAAATTGATGAAATTTAAGTTGATAAACTGAGCAATATTAAAACTTAAAACGAACAAAAGCTATCCAGTATATGTGGGGGCTTGGCCCTTCTTCAATACCTCCTTCTCCACGCTTAAGTTTTTTAGTACCTTAAAAACGCTTTGTATACTAATTATATGTTCCTTGTCTTCTAAGAGTTGTTCTTAGAGAGCTGGCATATGAAGTCAAACTTTAGCGTAAGGAGTGAGGTATTGAGGAGGGCCCAGACCCTCTAATATAGGGAATAATTTATGTTCGTTTAAAGTTTTCATCCCTGGAAGAAAACAAGTAAACGCGCATCCGTGAATTTTCTTCTAGCAAAAAACACAAAATTCCCCATTTTGCAAATGAGAGCTTAGAACCTCTACAGCACGGTTCTCTTATATGCTGAATCTAAAGGTACTATTTTCATTAAGAATCCTTGACATTTTTGGGGTTTTTCCCTTATTTTCAAAAATCTGGAAATTTTCTCATGCTCGTAACTTTTGATAGGTAACATTAAGTTTTATGAATTTACATATTTGGAATCATTATAAACTTCAATTCTTGTCACTCTGTGGGATTCCACATTTGGGTGGCTCGTGTCCCTTCTTCATTCTAGTTTTTATCAAACAGTTCATGGTAGGGAACTGTAAGTAAGGAGCGACGGAGCTCAATAGTAACCAAAACTAAAAAAACGGAATTTTGATACCAATAGATACATCAAAAGAATTATATTTTTATGCTGATTTCAAATATATAAGTTTAATCAAGTTTAGCCTTACCCATCAAAAGTTAAGAGCCAGTGAAAATCTGAAACAAATATGAAAAAATGAGGGACATCCCCTAAAAGTTATAAAGTCTTTATAAAATCATACCACCAGATTCACCGTATCAGAAAACCCTATTGTAGAGGTTTCAAGCTCCTACCTGCAAAAATGTGGAATTTTGTATTTTTTGCCAGACGAAATATCACGAATTCGTTTTTATTTTTTTTTTCTTTTCCCAGGGATGATCGTTTGGACCCAGCAGTCCTAGAATATCGGGAGAGGGCTCATTCAAACGTAACTTAAAGTTTTAGTGCCTTTTCTAGGTGACCAAAAATTGGAGGGCAACTGGGCCCCCTCTCACACTCATTTTCTTCCCAAAGTCACCGGATCAAAGTTTTGAGATAACTATTTTGTTCAGCATAGTCGAAAAATTTAATAACTATGTATTTGAGGATGATTTAATCCCCCACGGTCCCCAGGGGAAGGACTGCAAGTTAGTACTGGTTTTGGGAAGTATACAAACGTTTACTGGGGGATTTTTTCTAGCGGGGGAGGGTCGGGGGAGGCAGTTACGCGGGAGGATCTTTCCCTGGAGGAACTTTTCATGGGAGGAGACAAATTTGTCGTGAAGGGGCCATACTTTCGGCCCCCTTATTTAAAATGGATCAAAAACTAAATTAAAAAAGTAAGGTTTTTTAACTGAAAGAAAGGAGCAACATTAAAACTTAAAACGAATAGAAATCATTGCGTATACAAGGGGGTTGGCCCCCTCCTCAACACCTCGCTCTTTGCGCTGAAGTTCTTAGTATTTTCAAAAGAGCTATTTATTGTAATTAAATGGCCTTTGTGATTGAGGCGTCATTCTTAAAGAATCGGAAAAAAGTTCAAACTTTAGCGTAAAGAGCGAGGTATTGACGTGGGAGCGAACCCCCTCGTATACATAATAATTTCTGTTCGTATTAAGTTTTAAAGTTGGTCCTTACTTTCAGTTGAAAAAAAACTTGTTTTCTTATTGAATAAAATAGAGAATGTATAAAGTGTTTATCTGAATATACTAGAATAAAGTACGTATCTAGGTCAGAGTCGGATTCAGGGGTTCCCAAAATTTGTTCTAGGCTTGCCAGTATCATTTTCTGTCTTTTATATTGGTGCCTTTAGTTTTATTTCTTTCTATTCATACAATAAGCCCGTTGAGCCCTTAGGTTTAAAGTCCACAAAACCATAACAAGTAGCACAGCAAAAGTATGTTTTACATTTCGTTTTTAGCCATGTGTGTTATGCATAACACGTTTTATGCAACACCTTTGGTCTTAATATCCAATTTTTGGTGTGATCATCTAGTGAAGTCTATATGTGCACCCAGATTGTCTAATTAAACATATTTACTACTGACTAGGCATCGATTTCTTATATGTTGTACTTTATTTTTAAATGTTTCCTTTACTTTCTTCAGAAAGCTGAAACCTTTTATTCTTCATTAAAAAAAAAAAAAAAAAAAAAAAAAAAAAAAAAAAAAAAATCAAGTTAGTGAATTCAAATACTTCATGCTGAAGAAATACTAATAATTAAAAGCTTGATGCTTTCGATATGCAGTTCACATCATACTGGAAGCGTACTATTCTGTGTTTTTTTTTCTGATATTGCAAACCTGCCACCCCTTTTTTCAAAATTTTTACATTCATCCAAGCACACCTTAAAGATAAGCCCTTTAGTAATTCCTTGTACATTGTCTATGATCACAGGAACGTCAATTTGAGGGGATAGCCTCTTTTAGATTTTTAAAATGCTTCTTTTGACATTTTTATTTTTTAAAAAGTATTTGAAAAACAAACCAAAATCCCCTCTGCTTACTTTTAAAAAACCGGTGCTTGTGTCTTAAAGCCACCACACTCGGAGGGTTTGCATTACGAACATACCCTTTTTCATCTTCATTAATAAACTTGAAACAGATCCTTTCCCCCACTGTATTTTTTTGTGAATTGGCTCCCCTTGATGGAAAGCTGGCTTTTTCTTTTGGATTAGGTCTACTATTCACAGGACGATAATTTTACAGTACCCAATTTATTTTATTATTTCATTTCTCTCATTTTCTCTTTTCTTTTTCTTTAGAGTTCGAGCTTTCAATATATCAAAAAGGGTCTAAGAAAAGATACATGGGCTAGGTCGTCATAAGTGACGTCATTAGTGATGTCACAATGTTTTAAGTTTTATTGATAAATTGTGAAGTAAACAATTTGTTAATTTTGCTTAAATTATACAAAATATTTACAAAAACCAATTTGTTGGTAGCTTCTAGGTGCAAGGAAGTTTTTCAATTAATAGATATAGGTAGTTTAATTAAGCTTCTTAAGATCTCAAGCCATCTAGAGTAAAAATGGGCCCATAGTGAAGCATGGGACATTTTTAAAGGTCCTGTGACGATCACAAAACTAAAAAGAAAATCCGTCATTTTAAGGCTCCTCGCAAAATTTTATTTAGTTGCACTTTAATTACGAAACACAATATATAAATCACTGCCGTGGTTTGATTTAAAATCCAGCGCTAAGTATAGTCCTATGCTGGAGGGAAATTTTGAGAAAAAGAGTCTATACTCTGAAGGTTAAAAATCTGGAACATACATCATGAAATAATTTATCCAAAAACAAGAAAAATGGTCAAAATGACACCTCTTTATAATAAACTGTGTTTTGTTTACTCCTCCCCCCCCAAAAAAAAATAATTACCAAGCCCATATACCGATGTCTCTCTACCGAGAGCTTATCATACGAAAGACCAAATGATTGAACGACCTACAAGTTTTCTATAAAAGCTTGTATCTGCAGAGTTAATGGTCCTATAAAGTGATTTTAATTATATATAAACCCTGTTGTAAAATAATAGTGCAGAGAAATGGGGAGCTTAGCATGAGAACTGAAGCTTCCATTAATTTCTATATTATGGGGCAACTAAGAGATAAAAACATTTACTCCTGAGACATTTAGTCTCCCATATTTCCTGCTTGGATGAAATGTAAACTTTCTTAAACTTGTCTTATTAGTCTATCGCGTGATCCAAAGCCGACACTACGGAGCCTTGAAAATAGCTGTTTTCTTTGTCATCTGCAAACATTGGAGAAATGTAACTCTTAGCCAGGGAACCAAATTTTACTATTTTCTTTTAAACATGACGTAAAACTAATACAATAAAATTTGGAATAAATTACCACTGCTCCATTAAATGAAATGGCCCTTGTATTGGTAATATTTTTGCGAAAAATTTGTCGGCTAAGTAAACGCACTAACGGCGGTAAACGCACAGTCTGGTGGAAACAGAATTCTCCAAAGAGTCAAAAATTCTCATAAAAATGAATCAACTTTATTTTTTGTAGGGGGAAGAAATTTTGGTACTTGTGCATTATAAACCGCTAACTGAAGTTTGCGGTGTGTAAAACTCAAGAAAAAACTGTTTTTTTTTTCCTTAGTTTCTTTCAGCTTAGCACTAGATAAGACAAAGACGAGTGACAGAATACATGGGAAATATATAATTTGGACTATACATTTGTTCATAAGGGGATGGGAGGAAGCCTTTTGGAAAATTTGGAAAGCCTCATTTCCTTGTTTTCGAGGGGGGGGGTATTTTCCACGGGGGCTATTTTCCAACTTGGTATCTTCCAAGGGGAATTTTTGGGTATGCATTTTCCAAGGGTGATATTCTGAAGAAGTATATTCTGTGTGGGGGTGGGGGGCATTTTCGAGGGGGTATTTTCTGTAGGGTGTTTCCCGGGGGAGGGGGGTTAATTTACACGGGGAGTATTATCTAGGGCTGGGAGTAAATTCCAGGGGGTAAAAGGCTAAAACCTTTCAGGGGGTATTTTCCGCGGGAGGTATTCCCGGGGTATTTTTAGGGTATTTCCAAGGGGGGAATCTTGAGGGGGGTTTCTGGGGCTAAACACAGGGGTGGTGGGTTCCGGCCATCGTATCAAATAACCCTACTGCAGAGGTTTCAAGGTCCAATCTGCAAAAATGTGGAATTTTTGCCAGAAGAAAGATCACGGTTGCGTGTTTATTGGTTTTTGTTGTTTTTTTTCTAGAAGTGATTGTATCGACCCATTGGTCCTAACATAACACGAGAGGGCATATTCAAAAAGAAATTAAGGTTCTAGTGCCCTTTTTAAGTGACCAAATAATCGGAGGGCAACTATGCACCCTCCCATGCTCATTTTTCCCTAAAGTCACCCGACACAAATTTTGAGATATTAATATTGTTCAACATGGTCGAAAAATCTAACAACTATGTCTTTGAGGATGACTCAATCACCCAGATTCCTCTAGGAAAAGGCTACAAGTTATGAACTTTGTCCATTGCTTAAATATAGTATTGGTTATTGGGAAGTATACAGACATTTTCAGGGGAGATTTTTTCTGGGGTCAGGGGGTTAAGGGAACGGGTTTTTTAAGAATTTTTCGGCGAGGAATGGAATTTTTCAGGAAGGGGGCACCTTATTCGCAGCATTATTTATAAATAAAAGTTCTTAAGCCGAACTGGCCAGACATGACAATAAACAATCAAGAGAGATAAAACTCTAAAAAATTAAACTTCAAACGAGACGACGGCCAGTAAAATTAAAAGACTAAAACAACGCGGATATTTCGCCTGTATAAAACAAGGCGTCTTCAGCACAAGATAGAAAATTAAAAGAAAACTAATCTAAAAACAAATAAAAACCACCACCAAATATAATAAATACAATTATCGCTACTTATCCACGTAGGGAAAAGCAGCTATGCGAGTTACTTCAATGAGAATTGTATTTATTATATTTGGTGGTGGTTTAAAGCTTAACTCCAGTTTTATTCTACTTTTTTAATTTTTGAATGGTTTGTACGATGATAGTAAGGATTTTAGACGGTAATACTGTTTTGAAGATTTTTGAGTCAGCTAAATGTAAAGGACGTGTTAAAGTATGAAAAGTCATAGGTATAATTAATACTACGGTATAACTAATCCCTTAAGATAGAAAATTACGCACTTTGCGCTTAAGAAATAGAATAAGTAAATGGTATAGTTGTTTTTAACAGTATATTAACTGGTTTAATTGGTTTTAAATATAATTTCGATGACAGGATATAAAGAATATTTCAACTGGGATCAAAAAACAGAAGCGAACCAAATTTTTTCGTATATGAACTCATACTCATACTCAGGGAAAGTGAAATCTAATCATCAAAATGAAATTTGACTCCTGTCAAAGCCCAGCTTGACCGAGGAAATTAAACTGACCAAACATCTTGACTGAATATCCTATTATTGGATGTTTAGCTTGCAACTGGTAATTGTCAAATCAAGAATTCTCTGCTTTTTAAGCAAGTCACCAGATGTCGTGTTATAAGTGGAGCTAGTATTTTGTTAACAAATATCCTCCCAAGCAAGTTCGTATCTAGAGAGGCTTAGGTGTTTTGAACCCCCTAAAATTTTTGTCCGACTCGTAAAAACGTAAAATTCATATAAACTATTTTTGATGCTTTTTTAATTTATTTTTTTGTCCGATCCCCCTCCAAAAATCCATTCTGAAAAAAAAATCCTGGCTATGGCCTTACTCCCAATCGAAGATCTAACTTTTATAGGTTTCCCATACTCTTTGAGTCATACATTGAAGGTAAAGAAACTTTTGGCCATTCGCAAGGACTGTTTGGAAAGGGTCAAAGTTTTATTATTTGACAGATCATATTCATGAATCACCTTAATCACCATATAGAACTAATAACCCTAATGAGTGGCAGTACATCTTCTTAATACTTTTAATGCCCCCTAGTTTACGTTTCAAATAGTACCTAAGGCAAAAGAAAAATAAATAAGCAACTATTTCCAGTCAGTGCAAGGTAATAATAAAGAATGCACAAAAAAGCCAAATACATAAACTACTGTGCAAATCAATCAAGATTATAATTAGACTTTGGAATTCATACTGAATCGGCAAATTATATCATTTATCGGTACTAAATGTTATGCATAGGACGACAAAGGTTGAAAAGTTACCTAAGACCTCAACTCAGCTGTACTCAGTGCAAAAGTTCAAAACATAAAATATAATAAAAAACGCAAAAATAGATAGATGACTCCCCCTCTCAAAACAAGATCCACCCAGTAACACCAAGAGCAAAAAGGTGAAGTTAAATTAACTCTGGAGGTAGAATGTATTTACCCATATGCCTAAAATTATGTATATTCCACATCCCTAAGAAGTACAATAAAAACGAGGGCCTAGAATGATTGTTTGGAAATTGTGTTCCTGTGTGACACACTTCTGAAAACGTGGCGGTCAATTGCTTAAAGATTTGTCAAAAACTAAATAAACGATATTTCTCAACTTTTTTAATATATATTGACGAATTACGAATCTTTTGTGGTTGTGCTTAGCCTATCATCATTTATATATAATACGGTTAAAAGAACAGACGGAAAAGAAAATTACAGAGTAAAAAAAAAATAAAAAATCCCAGTTCACTATTACTCGTAAATTATTGGCTATAATAATAAGAACATTTAAGTTCTTTAATAGCCCCCTATTTATAGTTTTTGAAGTCAGCTTAAAACTAGCCATAAAAGATGAAATGTGCTGTCTGTCGACTCAAATTTGGCGGCAACATAGCAATAGACTACATGCTATAATAAAAACTTTTGGCTCTTAAATATTTTGAAATCAGTAAAAACAAATTAGCCCCGTCTGTGTCTATCAATTGAACTCTAGCGAAGCCAGAATGTCACTGTGACGTCAAAAGTCAATGCACATTGATGTTTTCCCTATTCGAAGTTAGTCATGTCTACAGATTAAAATTTTTTATATTATAGAAAGTCTATTTGGGGTAAATAGAAATCGTATAGAAAGTAAATTAAGAAATTATCTCTTACCACACTCGATTGACACTCTGACTGGCAAATCAAAGCCCAGAGTTCGGTGTTAGCTCCCACAAAGTAAGATGACAGGAGTAGTAACCCCAAGGTGGTTTTAATAAGGGCCCTATCCCTGGATTTTGCAAGTGCCCTCTCCCGTCATTCTAAAAGTGCCCTATCGTGTCATTCCATGACAGCCAGCACGTGCATGTTACGTCATAGGTAATTTTTTTCTATAGTTGTTATACCTGAAAAACCTAAGGGTGTGGAGAAACCTTCTGGACCCCCGCCAAATCAGGATTTCTAGGATTGGTACGTCATAGAGAGTGTCAGAATCCGTTAGTCAAGCGGGGGAGTCCCGCTTTAAAAAAATTTATCATGGTCCGATATTAACAGGCGAGGGTGACGCAATCTTGCGTGATTTTGCTTCAGTATTGAAAAAGAATTCTGCGTGTCTACATCGAGGATATTATTCTTGGAAATGGATATTATACTCTATTGGATATTGAAGCCACTACCAATAGCGAAATGAAATCTAGAGTGCCTAATGTTGCAGCGGAAATTACAACGGGTTGCCAGTTAACGCTAGAATGGGACGAGATGTTTTCGCGATATATAATATCATTAAGCAAATCCAAGTCGGAAGAAGAGTCATGCTTTGCAGCAAAAGTAAATATAATGCATACACAAAGATTAAAAGATGGATTAAATGCATTAGTCAAATATATTGAAGACAACAATCTAAATCTATCAATAAAAAAGGAGTGGGTTTGTTACTAGTGAGATCCATTGATTGTCTGTAAACAGGAGTGAGAGTGTCAGGATTAAAAATGATTGGATTTGAAAACCAAAATTATATGAAATCTAGTGAAAAATGTTTGATTCTAGAGGATTATTTTCTAGAGTTATCTCTTCAAAGGAAAATAAAAATATTTTCTCAAAGAATGCTTAACAATATAATGAGATATGATTCACTGCCTTTCGACTATTTCATGGAACTTTTACGTCGTGGTTCTTGCACATTCTAAAGACATATAAATTGAAACAAAACTCATATTAAAAAAAACACTAAAAAAGAGGCTACTACAAAAAAAAGAAAAAACTAAATACTAAAAAAGAAAAAAACTAAAAAAAGTAAAACCAAGAAAAAAACTAAAAACTAAAGAAAAAAAAATAAAAGAGGAAAAAAATAAAAAAATTTAAAAGGTAAAAAACAAAAAAAAACGAAAAAGAAAAAAAGGATAAAAACTAAGAAAACTAAAAAAATGAAAAAATCAAAAAAAGAAGAAAAAACTAAAAAAGAATACAAAAAAATAAAAAATAAAAACTAAAATAACAGAAAAACTGAAAAATATTAAAAATCTAAAAAAAATAAAAAACAAAAAAGAAAAAAACTAAAAAAGAAAAACTAAAAAAAACTAAAAAATCAAAAAACTTAAAAAAGAAAAAAAACAAAAAAGAAAAAAAATTAAAAATAAAAAAAGAATAAAAAAATAAAAAAGACAAAAACTAAAGAAAAGAAAAAAAAACCAATAACAAGAAAAATTAAAAAAGAAAAAACTAAAAAAATGAAAAAACTAAAAAAGAAAAAACTAAAAAAAGAAAAACTAAAAAAAGAAAAAAACTGAGAAAAGGAAAAAATAAAAGGAAAAAAACTAAGCACAATGCCAATCATTAAAAAAACACTAAAAAAAGAGGTTTCAGTTCTTTCTCACTTTCTCTACCACTCTATCTTAATCAAGTATTCAATAATACTGTTTTTGAATAATAAGTATTCAAAGAATTGAGGCTCTTCCAATTTCATTAAATTGTTTAAAATGAAAAAAACTGGTAATTGCACAAATTTTTCAATATATTTTGACAATGGATTAAAGTAATTCGTAAACCTTAAAACAGAAACCCAAAAGTTTGAGGTTTATTAGAAATTGTTGAGCTTTAGAATGAATTTACGTCAACGAAGGCGTGTCGAGGAACCACGAGAGCAACGCGAAAGTATGCCAAGGAATCACAAGAACAACGTGAAAACAGGATTGAGGCTCAAAGAGAAATTGCCGAAAAAATCATGCCGAGGAATCACAAGAACAACGTGAAAACAGGCTTGCGGCTCAAAGAAATAATGCCAAAAGAAAGTGTGCCGAGGAATCACAAGAGCAACGTCAAAATTAATGCCTGGCATTCAGGTATAGCCCAGTCGATGATTATAGCTTGAGTAGATGTGTTCAAATCCGGACTATGTCTAAAATTTGTCCCTATTGCAAGGCCTTGAAATTTAATGGAGAAACAATGGGAAGGTGTTGCGCCTCAGGAAAAGTTAAACTGCCTAAACTAGCTGCACCACCAGAGCCATTGAAGACTTTATGACGTTACAGACTGGGACACCGGGACACAAATGATGACCGGGACACAGAGACACAACTACAACAGGGACGCCGGAAGGGCAAAGAGGGGGGTATATAAATGACGGTGGGGACACAGGGAACATTTGATTAGCAATCACCATCAACAAAGCTCAAGGGCAATCATTAGAAAAATGCGGTTTAGATCTGAATACGGATCGTTTTCCCATGGACAATTATATGTTGCATGTTCAAGAGTCGGTAAACCTGACAATCTATTTATATGCACAGACAATGGGACAGCAAAGAATGTTGTATATTCGCAAGTTTTACGTAGTTAAAAATGTATATATATCTATCTATATTCACAGGTGGAACACAGTGACACAACTAGAATGGCGTGTAACGAATTACGCGCGTGGGGGGGCTTGGGAGCGCGAAGCGCCCCCACCAACTAGGTGTTAGTGTGGCGCGAACAGCTAGTATATATATATAAAAATAAGTTGTATGCATGTTTGTTTTTTTGTATTTTTTGTAAAAAGAGGGTTTGCATATGACGTCATTATAAGTATATAAGGGTTTGTATATGACTTCATTATAAGATGACGTTACAGCCCGGGACACCGGGACAAATATGACGACCAGGACACCGAGACACTCAAAAAGAATGAGAATGAGATGAGGGGAAGAGATTTTCCACGGGGAGCATTTTCCGTGGAGAGGAAAGTTTTTTAGAATTGCCCTGCGGAACTTTTCGGCTAGGAGGAAAGTGTCTAGGGTGATTTTTCTGTGGGAAGGGGATTTTCTGCCTAAGAAAATTCTCGTAGGCGAAATTTTTGTCGGGGGAATTTTCCATCTGCGCTTTTTCTAAAGCATGACTTTTTCCCAATTGTTTATAAACACCTCCTGAAACACAAGTTCCGTTAGTTGTAATAACAATTTTTTCAAAATACAAAATAACTTTAGCATACCGATTGAGGGGGAGGAGGGGGAATCCCCCTCTTATATGGAATTATTTCCATGCGTTTTAAGTCTAGTGCTACTCCTTGCCTTTAGTCTAAAAAACTGTTTGTTTGTTTATTTTTCTTTAATCTTTGTGTAAAGCTTGCCCACGACGACTGAAAATCTTTATCATCCTTTGGGTTGATTTGGTCTGCATTGACTATGTCTTGTCTATAAAACCGTTGGGTGAAAGTTCTTAAGCCGAACTGGCCAGACATGACAATAAACAATCAAGAGCGATAAAACTCTACAAAAAGAAAACTTAAAACGAGACGACGGCCAGTAGAATTAAAAGACTAAAACAACGCGGATATTTCGCCTGTATAAAACAAGGCGTCTTCAGCACAAGATAGAAAATTAAAAGAAAACTAGTCTAAAAACAAATAAAAACCACCACCAAATATAATAAATACAATTGTCGCTACTTATCCACGTAGGGAAAAGCAGCTATGCGAGTTACTTCAATGAGAATCAAAGAGCAACTGAGGAAAAATTTATGAAAATTGAAACTTAGTTAATTATTCTGTTGCGGAATAATCCTCTTGTAAGCTAACATTGAACTCTTTTTGGTCTAGTGGGTAATCTTGTCCCCTGGTGATTGTGTAAAATTTTAATTCCCCTATCGACTATTGGTTCATTTTTTAAAAGAATATCATAAATTGGGTCAATATTTAAATTCCCTGTGTCTCTATTTATTGAAATTAAATTAAAAAAAACTAGTTTTTTTAACTGAAAGTAAGGAGCGACATTAAAACTTAAAACGAACAGAAATTACTCCGTATATGAAATGGGTTGTCCCCTCCGCGTCCCACGCTCTTTACGCTAAAGTTTGACCCTTTGCAACAATTCTACTTTTTAAAACAATTAAAAACTTTAGCGTAAAGAGCGTGGGACGCGGAGGGGACAACCCATTTCATATACGGAGTAATTTCTGTTCGTTTTAAGTTTTAATGTCGCTCCTTACTTTCAGTTAAAAAAACTAGTTTTTTTTATTTAATTTCTGAACGTTTTTGAATTAATGCATGTTTGATTTTGGCTCTCCGCACATAAATTATTGAAATGAAATTAGTATATTAATTTTTTTTTTTTGGCTAAATGGCTTTCTCTTAGTTTTGATCAGACGATTTTGAGAAATAAGGGGTGGGGAAGGAGGCCTAGCTGCCCTCCAATTTTTTGGTTACTTAAAAAGGCTACTAGAACTTTTAATATTCAACGAACGTTTTTATTAGTAAAAAATATACGTAACTTAAGAATTAACTTACGTAACCAACTTTTATATTCTTATATTTTTATTATGTGTACGAGGGGGTTTGTACCCTCGTTAATACCTCGCTCTTTACACTAAATCGTAAGTTTTGTCCCAACTCTTTAAGAATGACCCCTGAATCAAAAAGGCCGTAGAATAAATAGTTGAAATCACTAAAAATATTTTAGCATAAAGAGCGAGGTATTTATCTCCTCCTAAATACCTCGCTCTTTATGCTAAAGTATTTTTAGAACCCCTCATATGCGTAATAATCTCTGTTCGTTTTAAATTTCAATGCTATTCCTTACTTTCATTTGAAAAAACGTTTTCATGTTTATTTTTTCATTGTTTTTTTATAGTAATGCTAGAAAATCCTGCGCCCTTTTCATTGAATTTTTCTTCCCCCATGACATATTCCTCAAAGGAAAGATCCTCCCACAAAGCCCTCTCCCATCAACCCCACCCCCCAAACCAAAAAATCCCCATGAAAACGTCTGTACACTTCCCGATAACCATTACTATATGTAAACATTGGTCAAAGTTTGTAACTTACAGCCCCTCCCTCAGGGATTGTGGGGGAGTAAGTCATTCCCAAAGACATAGTTATTATGGTTTTCGACTATGCTGAACAAATTGGCTATCTTAAAATTTTAATCTGTTGACTTTTGGAAAAAAATGAGCATTGGAGGGGGCCTATTTGCCCTCCAAGTTTTTTGGTCACTTAAAAAGGACACTAGAACTTTTCATTTCCGTTAGAATGAGCCCTCTCGCGACATTCTAGGACCACTTGGTCGATAAGATGACCCCTGGGAAAAAAAACAAAAAAAAAAACAAATAAACACGCACCCGTGATTTGTCTTCTGGCAAGAAATACAAAATTCCACATTTTTTAGATAGGAGCTTGAAATTTTTGCAATAGAGTTCTCTGATATACCGAATGCGATAGTGTGATTTTCGTTAAGATTCTATGACTTTTAGGGGATGTTTCCCCCTTTTTTCCAAAATAGGACAAATTTTCTCAGGCTCGTAACTTTTGATGACAAAGACTAAATTAATTGAAACTTATATATTTAGAATCAGCGTAAAAATTCGATTCTTTTGATGTATCTTTTAGCATCAAAATTCCGTTATTTAGAATTTCGTTTACTATTGAGCCGGGTCGCCCCTTACTACAGTTCCTTACCACGAACTGTTTGAAAAGAAAATAATTCGGTATTTCGGGGCTTCTGACATTATTACTCCTTTGCGGAAGTTAGGTTCAAAATTGAAAAAGGATTATATTTTTTCTCTGGGCCCCTTCCACCTCTTAGTTCGTTTATTTTCCCGTTAGTTTTCACCTGTTTTCGCTTGATAGTTGTGTTATCTCTTAGCAGTTCTTTCGTTAGTTGAGTTATGGTTGTGGTATATATGTTTTATCGCTCGTATAGTTGTGTTATTTTCAAATTATACTCCATCATAGAGAGGCTCCGAACACCCAGCATTGTATGTTAAGCTCTTAATTTGACGTTTTTTTCTAACGTGACCACATTCGTCCTGCGCCCTTTTCATTGAATTTTTTCCCCCATGGCATATTTCTCCAAGGAAAGATCTTCCCATATAGCCCCCTCCCTCAACCCTGAAACCCTGAAAAAAAATCCCCCTGAAAACGTCTGTACACTTCCCAATAACCATTATTATATGTAAACACTGGTTGAAGTTTGTAACTTGCAACCCCTCCCCCAGGGACTGTGGGGGAGTAAGTCATCCCCAAAAACATAGTTATTATGATTTTCGACTATGCTAAACAAAATGGCTATCTCAAAATTTTGATCCGTTGACTTTGGGAAAAAAATGAGCGTGGGAGGGGGCCTAGATGCCCTCCAATTTTTTTGGTCACTTAAAAAGGGCACTAGAACTTTTCATTTCCGTTAGAATGAGCCCTCTTGCGACATTCTAGGACCACTTGGTCGATACGATGACCCCTGGGAAAAAAAAAAAAAAAAAAAAAAAAAAAACAAATAAACACGCACCCGTGATTTGTCTTCTGGCAAAAAATGCAAAATTCCACATTTTTGTAGATAGGAGCTTGAAACTTCTACAGTAGGGTTCTCTGATACGCTGAATCTGATGGTGTCATTTTCGTTAAGATCCTACGACGTTTAGGGGGTGTTTCCCCCTATTTTCCTAAATAAGGCAAATTTTCTCAGGCTCGTAACTTTTGATGGCTAAGACTAAACTTGATGAAACTTATATATTTAAAATCAGCATTAAAATGCGATTCTTTTGATGTAGCTATTGATATCAAAATTCAATTTTGTAGAGTTTTGGTTCCTATTGAGCCGGATCGCTCCTTACTACAGTTCGTTACCACGAACTGTTTGATATTAGCAAATATAAAACTCACGAGCTATGGCTAGAAGTTTGATGATATGCAACAGTTTAACAGCGACAGGCGATAAGGGAACGCTTACATAAATATACGAATGAATAATGCAAGTTTCATGGAGCTAAATACCAGTAATGATAACCACATTACCAGTATCATGTTAAGAAATTTGGTTCCATAATAAAGCAAATTCAATTTTCTTAAAAATATCCCGTAATTTGTGTAATTGCAAAACGAAAAATTAATACGGTTTCAGAGGAGAGTGACGAAATTCCTCAAAGGCGTAGCTGGAAGACATCTACGCTAGGATACAGCGGCTTCGAAAACCTTTAAACGTGGCTATTAGGCCCTTTCAATTATTAAATAAAGAAAAAACTTCATTTATTTAAAATAATATCCTATTTTTGTTTTCCAGTTTGTCCAGCCTGATTCAAATAAGTTTTTAATGTTTGTGCGAGGGCTGTTTTTTGAATCCTTTTCGTCCAACATCTTTTTGGTTTAAAAGAGATAGAAGTCTGTTTTTGTGCATATATGAAAAAAAGAGAAGAGTCTAGCCGGTTTTTCCTATATTTCAAGCTATCGGAGATCCAAAATATTCACCCCTACCAGGGCTATATCCAGGATTTGTTGGGGGAGGAGAGGGGTTACAAAAAGTTTATTGTTACAAAAAAAACGCAAAAAAAAGTCTGATATCCATTTTTGTTAGCTTTTACGAGTAAGACAAACATTTCGCGCGGGAGAGGGTCCAAATCTCCTTACCCCCTGGATAAAGTCTTGCCCTCTTCTACATAAAATAAAAGACTGCTACAAGATTGCACGAGTTTTCTCTTAAATTATACTGAAAATAAATCAAATTTAAAGGATTGCTTAAGTTGAGCAGAGAAATGTTACAGAAAGTCTGCAGTGTAATTTATTCACCTAACTTCAGGTTTTCGAAGCTTACAAGAAATAAGCTAATTATAAAGAATAGTTATTAACTACTATATACGAACGGGTTATGAGGCTACCCTCTAAATACTGCAACAGGGGCCAAAGAATATAGATTTTAAAACTTGTTTTGAAACAGGAATGCAAACCAGCGGAAATCCTATGCTGGTTCAATTACGCTCCTTCCTGATGCGGTTGAAAACTGAGCACTTTTTTGATAAGCGGTTTCCGCTGAAGCCTTACTAATTTTTTCTTGGGTTTAAGAATATAGAAAAAAATTTGGGGGCCATGGGCTGTGATATTGTATATCAAGCTTTGGGTTATACCCACAAGTTTATTTTCAGGATTTTAATTTGCGAAGTTAGTTAAAATCTATAGCAAATGTACAAGACCAATGTTCTTTTCATCCTTAAAAATTTCAAACTGTTATAGTCGGACCAGTGTACACAGAATTGGGATAAGAAAAGCTGTGAAGATGGGTGTACAAGTTACAATAAAGTAGTATGGTAATTTTCTTAGAGATTGAGCCCCTAACCCCTTGAAAGCTTATATTCCCCTTAAAATATTTGGTTGTTTCGTCTTTTGGCGGCAATAAACAACAATATAAGGTCTCAGAATGGACATGGAATCAATTTCTTGTCAATTGAATATGTCCTTTCCTTTAATGCTACCAGCCATACTTTCTAACTCTCAATTGGTTAATTTACAATATATTTAATATACACCACTGCGTCTTGTGTACCCGTCTTAACTCCCATTGGAACATAATCTGTTGCATAACATGTTGCTTAAGGTGTTTTTTTTTTCTATGAGGGGAACATAATCTACAATCTTTTATACCACAAATCTGTTCCAGGGGCGGGGGAGGGGTGAAATACCCCATCAAATTTTTCAATGGTAGTTACTGGTTTGATTGTATATGCATAGGCGTTGAAACTTATTATGCAGGAGGGAGGGTAAGAAGGAGGGGACTCCCCAGAAAACTACATGACTATCGGAGGAAGGAGATCCATTGAAATGGTCGTCAGGGATATGCAAACAGGGAGGAAGGGCCACCGGGCCCAATCTGACCCAAATCTGAAATTGCTTGGTACTTCCTAACTTATCAAATATTTTATTATTCCCGTACCCCCCCCCCCCCCCGCTCCTGAACGAATTTTATCCATCTGTATGTGGCCTAACCAGCCGTATTGGGCTAGTCAGGAGAATAAAATTATACTATAAAATTTTCAGGTAATATTCTGGCCAATACATCCACTTACCACTTCATGAAGAGTAACTCCCACCGGATGTAAACGAAGAAATTTACTTCTTCTGGGCCCCAAAATTTCAGAGACAAAGCAACATTTCAGAAAACTACGAAATATAGACACATTATAAGTACACCAACACATCCACAGGAATTTTTTTCGTGTGTGGAACATTGAGGAGGAGAAACTTTGAAAAGCTTCCAAGAATAGATGAATTACATGAAGAATTTATAAAATTGATTAAAAATAAGAAACTTAAGATTTTGGGCAGCACAGTCTTGGGCCCTTCTTCAACTTATTTGTGTAGGTGTTGGTATAGAAAGTTTAAAAGACAGTGAGGAATGGTGGAACGGTTGTAAAAATTATTACTTGATTTTCTTAAAAATAAGTTAGTTTAAATTGGGCTTATGGAAATATCGCCAGTACCTCTATTTAGAGTAAGATATCTATTTATGTATTTTTTTTTTAATTTCAATTGATTCTCTAAAAGACTGCGGTAAATCGTTTATAGTGGAAAAAAATTGCCTCGTCAAAAAAAAAAAAAAAAAAATGTTCTGGATGTTCAAAAACATGGAGGGCTAAGGCAAAATCAGTCATCATTTTTATTTCCGCATCTTAGAAATTTATCTATTGTAAGCTGTTGTTCATGTAGATATATTTATGTTTAATTTACTTTTTATGCTGATTTCAGAAATAAAAAATCATTCAGTTTAATGTTGCCCATCAAAAGCCGCGATCCTAAGAAAATTTGTCTGAGTACTGATAAAGGAGGAAAACCCCCTAAAAGTCAAGGGACCTTAATGGAAATTGCATCGTCAGATCCAATATATCAGAGAATTGTGCTGTAGAGGTTTCAAGATCCTATTTGCAAAATGTAGGTTTTTGTGAATTTTATCAAGAAAGATCACGGATACGGGTTTATTTAATTTTTTTCAGGGTGATTGTATCAAAACGAAGGCCATAGAAGATCAAGGGAGACCTCATTTGAGTTTAAATAAGAAGTTCTAGTGCCCTTTCTAAGAGAGTGAAAAGATTGGAGGGCAACTAGCCCCCCACCTCCCTACGCCATTTTTCTCTAAAGACCTCCGGTCATAACTTTGAGATAGTCATTTGATTCAGCATAGTTGAAAGGTCAAATAACTATGCCTCTAAAGGTGACAAGACCCCCCACAGCCACTGGGGAAATGGGCGTAAGTTTGCAATCTACTCATCTTTCACATATAGTATTTTTTGGGGGGATTTTTCTGTGGGTGGTTTTCCAGGGGAGAATTTTCTACGAGAAGGAAAATTTCTTAGGACAATTTTCGGTGAAAACAAACATAAATAAAATACATAAAAGTTTCCTCAGCTGCAAATAAGGAGCAACGTTAAAAAATAAAACAAACAGAAATTATTCTGTGCAAGAAGGGGCTGTCCCTTCCTCAATATCCGCCCTCTGTGCATACGTTTGACTTTTGGTCACAAATTCTTTAAGAAAGACTGGTCAAACGCAAGGGCCGTTAAACTTGAATGAAAAGTATTTTCAATGAGCTCTAAGACTTTAGCGTAAATTTTGAGAGTTAACAAAGGAGGCATTTCCCTTTTATACGTAACTATTTCCGTTTGTTTTAATGTTGCTTCTTACTTCTAGATTTTTTTAATATTATTAAAGATTACACCAAAAATCACTTCAATATTCATAAGCATGCATTTATGCAGGGAAGGGGAAAACCTGCACAAATTTATACAGGGGAGACTGGGAAAGTCGGTGTTTTGCCAAAAAAGCTTTTTTTTTGGGAATTTGAGCAAAGTCCGCCATTCTAAAACAATTTTTGTCTTTTAAAAAGGGAAATTGAATGGTGTGACCCCCCTCCCACCAACGATAAGCTGTGTACAATAATCGAACGTAAAGACTAAGCTGTCTGTTTTAACAATGGAAGACAGATATATATATATATATATATATATACTAGCTGTTGGGGTGGCGCTTCGCGCCACCCCAACACCTAGTTGGTGGGGGCGCTTCGCGCCCCCCCCAAGCCCCCCCGCGCGCGTAAGTCGTTACGCGCCATAATAGTTACGCGCCATTGTAGTTGTGTCCCTATGTCCCACCTGTGAATATAGATAGATATATATATATATGGTTTTAACTACGTAAAACTTGCGAATATACAACATTCTTTGCTGTCCCATTGTCTTTGCATATAAATAGATTGTCAGGTTTACCGACTCTTGAACATGCAACATATAATGGTCCATGGGAAAACAATCTGTATTCAGATCTATACCTCATGATTCTAATGATTGCCCTTGAGCTTTGTTGATGGTGATTGCTAATCGACCATTCCCTGTCCCGGTGTCCCGGTCGTCATTTACATCCCCCTGTTTCCTCCGGTGTCCCCGTTGTAGTTGTGTCCCTGTGTCCCGGTCGTCATTTATATTCCCTGTGTCCCGGTCGTCATTTGTATCCCGGTGTCCCGGTCTGTATATACATTCGTTTTTTAGTTTTGTTTTTCTCCTTTATTTTTTTCCTTTTTTTTTCTTTTTTAGCTTATTTAGATTTTTAGATTTTTTAGTTTTTTTATTAGTTTTTAGTTTTTTTTTCTTTTTAGTTTTTTTGTCCCGGTCGTCATTTATATCCCCCTGTTTCCCCCGGTGTCCCCGTTGTAGTTGTGTCCCTGTGTCCCGGTCGTCATTTATATTCCCTGTGTCCCGGTCGTCATTTGTATCCCGGTGTACCGGTCTGTATATACATTCGTTTTTTAGTTTTGTTTTTCTCCTTTATTTTTTTCCTTTTTTTTTCTTTTTTAGTTTATTTAGATTTTTAGATTTTTTAGTTTTTTTATTAGTTTTTAGTTTTTTTTCTTTTTAGTTTTTTTGTAGTTTTTACCTTCTTTTTAGTTTTGTTAATTTTTTTTTTACTTATGTCCTGGTCGTCATTTATACTCCCTATGTCCCGGTGCTTTGTTGATTGCTAATCGAACATTCCTTTTGTCCTGGTCGCTTTCTCTTTGAGTGTCGTCATTTATTTTTTTCTTTTTTAGTTCTTTTAGTTTTTACCTTTTTTAGTTTTTTTTAGTTTTTTAGATGAAAATTTTTTTTAGTTTTTTCCTTTTTTTCTTTTTAGTTTTTATTGGTTTTTACCTTTATGTTAGCTTATTTTTCAGTTTTTTCCTTTTTTTTTAGTTTTTTTTTATTTTTTATTTTTTTTAGTTTTTTACCTTTTTTTAGTTTTTTTAGTTTTTTTAGTTTTTTTAGTTTTTTAGCTTTTTTACTTTTTTTATTAGTTTTTAGTTTTTTTGTAGTTTTTGCCTTTTTTTAGTTTTTTCAGTTTTTTTTTAGTTTTTTATTGGTTTTTACCTTTATTTTAGCTTATTTTTCAGTTTTTTCCTTTTTTTTAGTTTTTTTTTGTTTTTAGTTTTTTTAGTTTTTTACCTTTTTTTACTTTTTTTAGTTTTTTTAGATTTTTAGCTTTTTTATTTTTTTATTAGTTTTTAGTTTTTTTTGTAGTTTTTGCCTTTTTTTTAGTTTTTTTAGTTTTTTAGCTTTTTTATTAGTTTTTAGTTTTTTTGTAGTTTTTGCCTTTTTTTAGTTTGACAACTTATTTTTATATATATAGATAGTTTTTTTTTTACTTATGTCCTGGTCGTCATTTATACTCCCTGTGTCCCGGTGCTTTGTTGATTGCTAATCGAACATTCCTTTTGTCCTGGTCGCTTTCTCTTTGAGTGTCGTCATTTATTAGTTTTTTCCTTTTTTTCTTTTTAGTTTTTTATTGGTTTTTACCTTTATTTTAGCTTATTTTTCAGTTTTTTCCTTTTTTTTAGTTTTTTTTTATTTTTTATTTTTTTTAGTTTTTTACCTTTTTTTAGTTTTTTTAGTTTTTTTAGTTTTTTAGCTTTTTTACTTTTTTTATTAGTTTTTAGTTTTTTTTTGTAGTTTTTGCCTTTTTTTAGTTTTTTCAGTTTTTTTTTTAGTTTTTTATTGGTTTTTACCTTTATAGTTTTTTTAGTTTTTTAGCTTTTTTATTTTTTTTATTAGTTTTTAGTTTTTTTTGTAGTTTTTGCCTTTTTTTAGTTTTTTCAGTTTTGACGTCACCTGATCCAGTTTTTTCAGGTGACGTCCCCTGACCCATCCACACATCCACAGACAGACAACTTATTTTTATATATATAGAAGATATATATATATATATATATATATATATATATATATATATATATATATATATATATATATATATATATATATGTACTAGCTATTGACATTAAAATGATGATTGAAATTTGTGACTAAATTTAAATTAAACATTTATTTGGCCTCGAGATATTCTCTATATTCATTAATATGCTATGTATTGAGTAAATTAACCATTTTAGTTTCAACTTCAGCCACAAGCTGTTGAGCAGACATAATTATAGAAAATTAGAACCTTTTATGAAACTTTTTTTTCACTTACTTAACTTAAACACTGAGCCAAAAAAATTATAAAATTACCAGTCTATTAAAAAAAAACAATCAAATTTAATTAAATGGGAAAATGTGATAACAACGGAAAACACGGAAACCAGTTCGAGTCTGTAAGAACAATAAATCTGAGACCCCATTTCCCACTTTAGGAAATACTCAGTCTAATAAAGCCAATAATTTATCTCTTATGTCGCAGTCCCGCAGTCCTTAGCCAGCCTGTCAATTCAAGGACCATTTAAAATATCGGGTTTCTTCTGTCTGACACCGCAAGGAGCCCCTGAGTCAAGAAACAAGTCCCCAGTGGCTTGCTCTTTCATCTTCCCCCTTTTCTGAAGAAGAGGT
The DNA here is from genome assembly GCF_032884065.1 of Artemia franciscana. Taxonomy (NCBI): domain Eukaryota; kingdom Metazoa; phylum Arthropoda; class Branchiopoda; order Anostraca; family Artemiidae; genus Artemia; species Artemia franciscana. Next base: position 6,004,594 of record NC_088874.1, on the reverse strand, counting down.
ACACCCCACTGTGAACCCTGAAAGATAATAGGAGCCCAAGAAGAAAGATCATTCTTTTGAATAGCTATAGAGGCCTTTAAATTTTTAATGCGGGTTTCGAATCTTATTCAAATCCTATTGTATAGGGGTTTCAAACTCTACCCTAGACATATAGTTCAGAGAGATTGACATTAGTTGCCACCCAAACGAGACAAATTATAAATTATAAAGATTGCCATGTTTATTTTCAAAAGAATAATTTTGAAATTTTCCAATTTACTTTCCAGCTTCCATAGAGGTTAAATTAATATGTTTTTTCCTTCTTTTTGATTTTAAAACAATTTTGTCCTTTGTTAGCAATCTGTAATGTGGTTTATTATTAAGGTATTTTTCGGTATTTCATGTTACAACTATTTGGTGCCTGTTGCTATTTTTTAGATGGAAAGAAATCCTATCTGAAATACTATTTTTCATTTCAGGCCCCTTCCCTCTTTTTCTGTAGTATGTAGCTAAATCATTGGTACAGTTATGAGCTATACATATGTTCAATTCTGTACCATTTAAAGAGCTATGCTTTAATGACTAAAACAAAAAGATGTATCCGATTCTTCCCAAACTGGCTATTTCACTTTTTTAATTTTTCTTTTTAGGTCGATGCAAAATTAAGAAATTCAAGCAAGAAAGCATGATCATAATACTGCAGATACTTCATTAAAATCATCTCTTGGAAATCCGTCTGTATGCCTGGAGACCCTTGGTAAATGTAATCTGGATCAATATTTTAGCAACGCTGAACAATAATCCATGCCTAAAAGAATATATGTTGATTATTCGGAGTTCGGGCCCCTGCGCAATTTAGCCTTTTACCCCTCTCGGTGGTAGGCCCTGATACCAACAACTAGTTTTTAAGGGCCAAAACCACCATTAGAGTGGCTGAAGCCCTAACTCTTCTTGAAAGCTTTTCATTTTGTTCATAATTTTATTATTACGAAATTGAAATCGAATCAAACTCAAAAAGACGACTCAAGGCCTTTAAGCAGCCCATCAAAGGAAAAGGAAGCTTTGACTCTCTTGCTAAGAGTTATTTGAAACACTTTTTAGGGAGCGTAAAATTTTGTAAATACAGAATACTAACGCTGGATTTATCTTTAGGCACCGCATCTGTCTTGGCTTTACTCAAATTAGCCACGGCTCTCAAGTTTTTCATCACTTGCATCAAGTTAACTTTAGTTCAAAATCAAATGACTTGGTCTTGAACAGTCCTACACCTGATAAATACTGCTTCGCATTGATAAGGGGAGTCGAGATCGAAGGATCAAAAAGCGACGTCGCTATGAACACTTGGCCGCCATAAGCCAGTAAATTCCTGTGGTAACTTTTCTGACACCTCTTGCTTAAAACTTTTAAAGCCAGAAGGAGGTAGTGTTTTCGTAGTCTGTACTCGTACTGACTGCTAAAAAAAAGAAGTACGAATCGCACTAAAAAATGTTCTTGATTTGTATCTACCAGAATGAATCGCCTCGTTTTCTATTATTTTATCTTCAGTTCTGGTTAAACTTTGCTGGCTGAGTTTTGAGCCTCTTGCAAAAGTTGTTTGAAACACTTGTTAGAAAGCTTAAAAATTCGTGTTTGTAATATCATCGCCCTGTAATGATCTTTAAATATCCCATCATCAACAATCATCTCTAATAAATATGCAATATGCATAAGACATAAGTAATTTTTGGCAGGTAATTAGAAACCCTACACACGTGCGCAAGAATGTTTTTTCGGTAGGACCAACAATAAAAAAATTGGTGGAGGGGCCACCACCCTCCACCAAACATTTAAATGTTTAGTGCCACTGACATATTGACATCCTATAATAAGTTGGATGCAAAGTTACAAGAAGTAGCTTGGCATAACAATCTTGTGCGATTATTTTGATGTGCGTTTTTTTATATTTAATATTGTTTTGTATATGTTTCGTTTGTATGTGCTTTCTCTTTATGTTTTTTTCTTTTTTTTTTACACCACTATAGTAAAACGTTAGTCGGTGAAAAATAAACTACTATTATCATATTAAAAAATGATCATAGCAACAAAAATATTTGATGATTGGAATAAGAAACACCCGAGTATCAAATGTAATTAGGATTTTGGGGAAGTCGGTCCCCAGGGCCTCCCCCTTGCGTATCTCTCGGAAAGGCACCTATAACCTCTTGAAATTAAACTAAGAAAGGAAGAGCAGCTTTCTAATCTTAGGTGGCAGGTGACTGAGGCCACCTGCCAATCTCTTGATTCTTACCTTATCCTTATCTCCCTTAGTCTGACAAGTTTCATTATTTCGAACCCCCCTTCCCTTATTAAAACCCTATTAAGAAAGTTTGTCCCAGAGTCGTATCCATGATTTTTTTTTTGGGGGGGGGGCTGGGGATGGTATGAAAGGAATTTTTTTTGGGGGGGGTGGTATTAAAAGAAAGCTCTAAAAACACATCAAAAACTTTTTTTATATTCATTTTGTCACGTTTTTACGAGTCGAATAAAAATTTTGATGAGGTCCAAACCCCCTAGCCCCCCCTCCCTGGATACGACCATGTTATGTTCACGTGCCTAGTTATAGGCGAGATTCGCGTAAAAGCACAGCCATCCTTCGAGCCGAACCATGAAAATGGGAAATAATTAAAATCTGACATAAGTGTGGGACTACAAAAAATTTAAGATGTGGATAAAACAGCTGAACCAAATATCGGGTATAAATTCTGCATTTGCAAAACCAGTTTTACTGATAGATTAAATAAAACCCTTCTAGAAAAAGGAAAACAACGAAACCAGTTTACATGCAAGATATTAATGCTATATGTAGACGCAAAACAGGAATGATGAAATTGCAGAATATAAGAAAAGAAACTACAATGAATAATAAAAATAACTGATAAACAATCTCAAGGATTTGAAGAGTCATTTTTTATTTTTAGAGAGTCAAAATTTCACTTCAAAAATAACTGTTCTCCTAGTCATTTCTTCAACTATTTTTGAGTATCTATTTTGTTTTTTTTTTAACCGGGAACCCGTTAAAACATTACCAACAGGTTATATTTTATTTATCATAAACCAAAGTTAAAACCAAACAGAGGAAAAAAAAACGATAAAACCATATTAGCCTGGCTGCATCAAGCGAACGATTGAAGATAAACGGTAAAGAATAGACGAACTAGAAAAAGAATGAGAGAAAAGAAAACAAAACAAATAGCCTAGCCTAGGACAAGCTATGTTACGAAATTCATCAAAACCATGTAAGAATCTTTCACGTAAAAAAAAAATAATAGGTAGGCCTAAAGATTTTAGACAAGCACCATTTGTGATCTAAAATCCAACTGAGCAATTGCAGTTGCACTGAGCAGTTGAAGTTGGAGCAGTTGCAGTAGCAGTTGCTAGACTTTATTATGTGAAATAGTTACAAGTTATTCATCAAAAGTCTTGTTTGCACATGGAACTTAAAATGAACAGAAATAGCACTTGGTATTAGGAAATTCCCTCCCCCCCCCTCCCCTCAAAAAATCTTGGTCCATTTTTTGGGTTTGTGGATTTTATTTCTAAATTCTTCTTCAAGGACAGGTGTTCTCAATTAAACTACTTGTTGTTTTAGTACGAGGGAAAACTTAAGGGTGGTTAGTTAAAACGCTTCGAAAGACTTTGAGCGAGTAAAAATACAGCACTTTTAATTTTTAAAAAACATTTGGCATAATTACAATTCAGCCATATTCAGTCTCATAATTTTAAACAAAGTAGATGATAAATCCTTTTTATGGCACTTGGTATTAACCAAGTGACATATAGCAGTCGCCAATTCTGTCGGTCTGTCTGTCTGTCTGTCGGTCTGTCGGTCTGTCCCGGTTTTGCTACTTTAGGCACTTCCAGGTAAGCTAGGACGATGAAATTTGGCAAGCGTATCAGGGACCGCACCAGATTAAATTAGAAATAGTCGTTTTCCCGATTTGACCATCTGGGGGGGAGTGGGGGCCCGGTTAATTCGCAAAAAATAGAAAAAATGAAGTATTTTTAACTTATCAGCGGGTATTTGGATCTTAATGAAATTTCATGTTTGGAATGATATTGTGTCTTAGAGCTCTTATTTTAAATCCCGACCGGATCTGATGACATTGGGGGGAGTCGGAGGGGGAAAACCTAAAGTCCCGGTTTTGCTACTTTAGGCACTTCCAGGTAAGCTAGGACGATGAAATTTGGCAAGCGTATCAGGGACCGGACCAGATTAAATTAGAAATAGTCGTTTTCCCGATTTGACCATCTGGGGGGGGGAGTAGGGGCCGGTTAATTCGGAAAAATAGAAAAAATGAAGTATTTTTAACTTATGAGCGGGTGATTGGATCTTAATGAAATTTGATGTTTGGAATGATATTGTGTCTCAGAGCTCTTATTTTAAATCCCGACTGGGTCTGATGACATTGGGGGGAGTTGGAGGGGGGAAACCTAAAATCTTGGAAAACACTTAGAGTAGAGGGATCGGGATGAAACTTGATGGGAAAAATAAGCGCAAGTCCTAGATACATGATTGACATAATCGGAACTTATTTGTTCTCTTTGGGGTAGTTGGGGGGGGGGGGAGTAAGTCTTAAAAATTAGAAAAATGAGGTATTTTCAACTTGCGAACGGGTGATCGGATCTCAATGAAATTTGATGTTTAGAAGGATATCGTGTCTTAGAGCTCTTATTTTAAATCCCGACCAGATCTTGTGATGGGGGCGGGGAGTTGGGAGGGGGAACCTAAAACTTGGAAAACACTTAGAGTGGAGGGATCGGGATGAAACATGGTGGGAAAAATAAACACAAGTCCTAGATAGATGATTGACATAAACGGAACGGATCCGCTCTCTTTTGGGTAGTTGGGGGGGGGGGGGGTTAATTCTGAAAAATTAGAAAAAATGAGGTATTTTTAACTTACGAACGGGTGATTGGATCTCCATGAAATTTGATTTTTAGAAGGATATCGTGGCTCAAAGCTCTTATTTTAAATCCTGACCGGATCTGGTGACATTGGGGGAAGTTTGGGGTGGGGAGACCTAAAATGATGGGAAACGCTTAGATTGGAGGGATTGGGATGAAACTTGGTTGGAAAAATAAGCAAAAGTCTTGCATACGTAATTTACATAATTGGAACGGATCCGCTCAATTGCGGGGGGGGGGGGGGGGTAATTCTGAAAAATAAGAAAAATAACGTATTTTTAACTTACGAAGGAGTTATCGGATCTTCATGAAACTTCATATTTAGAAGGACCTCGTAACTCTGATATCTTATTTTAAATCTCAACCGGATCAAACGTAATTGGGGGGGGGCAGTTGGGGGGACCGGAAATCTTAGAAAATACTTAAAGCGGTGAGATCAGGATGAAACTGGATGGGAAGAATAGAAACCTGTCTAAGATACGTGACTGACATAACTGGACCGGATCTGCTCTCTTTGGTGGAATTGGGAGGGGGGAGGTAATTTTGAAAATTGAGGTATTTGTAACTTACGAAAGGGTGACCAGATCTTAATGAAATTTGATATTTAGAAGGATCTTGTGCTATAAAGTTTAACTTTAGGTTCTGACCTTCTCACAAGTGCCAAATGAGCTCTTGGCTCTTGGCTCTTCCGATCTCGTACCATATGAGCTCTCGGCTCTTCCGACCTCGTCCAAATGAGCTCTTGGCTCTTCCGACCTCGTACCATATGAGCTCTCGGCTGTTCCGACCTCGTCACAAGTGCCATATGAGCTCTTAGCTCTTGTTTAATCCTAGTTTCTGTTCTATTATGGATGTGGCCCCTCCTCACAGGCAGAGTTTTGATTGAGTACGGATAGCAGAAAGCTTAACTGTTAACCAGGTTTTCCAGTTAATTTTGTCTGCCGTCTAAACAATAATGAGGCTGGTATGAAAGATTTTGATATCCCTGCACATCCCTTTTCACAGATATCAAATAGGACGTTTAATCAGATCCGGTTGGATTAGAGTCTAGATGGGATCCGTCGTACCCGTCCAGTAGATTTGTTAGTTCCAAGGATTGAGGTCAAAACGATCTTGAACTCTCGAACGTTAAAACCATGAAGTTATTTCTTATTCTCTACTGTGTTTGATGGATATCTAACAACCCCTTCTGGAAGATTTCTTGAAGAAAAGAAATATTGGTCGTCCTTGGTCTTCCCCGAAATGACTTCTAATCTCAAAAATGAAGAAAACTGGTCCTAAGGCAATTCCTCCTGACAATTACCCTGTGGAATATTCTAACTGGACACTTCCCACACGGACAAATCCCCTCGAGAAATTCCCCCACATGTAAAAATCAGAGCCAAAGGCAATTAAGATAAATAAAAGAAATGAAGAAAAGCAGGGGTTCTGGAATATTCTGCCTACCTATATTCCAAAATACAGGTAGAATATATGATGTACAAAATCCTGTAGCATTCAGTTGTATATTTTATTTCTTTTTTTAGTGGGGGATGAATTATCATAGCAGGATAAGTTGATAATAGAAGAGCACAAATATACTAGATTAAGAAGTATGAGTAATTACTTTCTGCGACATTGATCTGGCACCTCTTTAATACAAGATGCCGATCCCCCCTCCCGATCGAGAACGCATCCACTAGAAGTATATCGGGACGTTTTACCAGCTGAAGCACCTCTAAAGGGCGTTTTTTTTAGTTTAATTTGAATAAAATAGAATCAAAATCCAAATCACAACCAAATAAACTTAAAATTAACATAAGTCCTTAATCCCAAATAATAAAAAGAAGTTATTTGCTTATTACAAAACACGAAAGACAAGAATTAATGTTGTAACATATTCTACACCCTGTATTCTATTAAATAAAAAAAAACTAGTTTTTTTTAACTGAAAGTAAGGAGCGACATTACAACTTAAAACGAACAGAAATTACTTCGTATATGAAAGGAACTCCTTCCTCATCAACGCCTCGCTCTTTACGCTAAAGTTTGACTCTTTCTCTCAACTCTACTTTTTTAAACAGTAAACTGAAAAGTAAGCTTCCCCAGCAAAAAAAAAACCCTGATAACGTCTTTACATTTCCCAACAACCATTACTATGTGTAAACACTGGTCAAAGTTTGTAACTAGCAGCCCCTTTCACGGGGACTTAGGGGGAGTAAGTCGTCCCCAAAGACATAGTTATTAGGTGTTTCGACTATGCTGAATAAACGGCTCTCAAAAGTCACCGGATTTTGATTCGGTGACTTTTGGAAACAATGAGCGTGGGAGGGGGCCTAGGCGCCTTCCATTTTTTGGTCACTGAAAAGGACACTAGAACTTTTAATTTCCGTCGGAATGAGCCCTTTTCGGGGTTCTAGGAATACTGGGTCGAAACGATCAGCCTTTGGAAAAAAAAAACAAAACAAAAAACAAATAAACACGCATCCGTGACTTGTCTTGTGGCAAAAAATACAAAATTCCACATTTTTGTTGATAGGAGCTTGAAACTTCTACAGTAGAGTTCTGTGATACCCTGGATCTGATGGTGTGATTCTATCACTTTTGAGGGGTGTTTCCCCTCTTAGGATCGTAACTCATAATGGGTAAAACTAAACTTGATGACACTTATATATTTAAAATCAGCAATAAAATACGATTCTTTTGTTGTAACTATTGGTATCAAAATTCCGTTTTTTAGAGTTTCGGTTACTATTGAGCTGGGTCGCTCCTTATTACAGTTCGTTACCACGAACTGTCTGTATTTTTGGAATATCTTTTGTTTTATCATGCTTTCCCTTTGGCTGCTCAATTTCAAATGGGGGGGGGACCTTTTAAGAGCGTAATTGTCTACAGAGGGATGCCCGCAAGGCTTTTTTCAAGGGGAATCACCTAAGGGTATTTGTTCACGAGGGTGGAATTTTGAGGAGAGATTCTCCGGGGGACATAGTCAGACAAAAAAAAAACACATGAAATTTTTTCTCACTGAATTTGATTGATGTATGAGAAGCCTTACTGTCTATTGTTATGGTATATGTATTTAGTGATCCATCCCTTCCTTCCCCCACTGGGTCCAGATCTGGTTTGCTTCTTGAAAGGATTTGGGAAACCAAATCTTACTTCTGACCTAGTTTTGTTAAGATCTGACAACCCTTTCTGGTGAATATCCTGTTGGCAGTGATACAAAAAAACCCCTCATTCCACTTACATTCGATGAGGTTACGAAATCTCAAAACATAGAACCTCCTTCTAAATGGCTATATGACAAGGAATTAGTGATCCATTTCTTTGCCTCCTCCATAACAGTCGTATCAGAATTGGATCCACACACTGCATGGTACTTATCTGTTAGCCAGTACACACTCGAGAATTTCGATCAATAAAATCAGACAATAACCGGGTTTATTGCTGTTTGCATACGGAGACAATTAGCTTTGGCTTAGTGGAAAACTACAAAAAAACTATTATATAGCCGATGCCCCTTGACTATCCGGATTTGAACCCTTCTTGCCCCTCCAAAGAAATGCTGGAGCTACTCTCCTGAACATCACATTGTCGCTATCATATCTGATATAAACCTTCATAGACTACAACTAAGACGCTTACTCTTACTTTCAACAATGTGAAATTGAAACCCAAAAGCCTCTTCAATTAAAAGGGGGTTTTGATCTCCTAAAGGCATATAAGACGCTTTTTCTTGCTTCCTACCAAGTTTGCTTAAGATCTAGATATTCCTTCTGATAGATGTCCTGATGAAAAAAAGTTTTAATTCTTTGTTTTGCAATTCCTATAATTCTGAGCGAGCCACTCACCAATATCTACGGTTAGCGAGATCGTAATCTCAAAGGCCGACTAACGCTTTTTGTTTTCACTCTGTTTCTGTAATTCCTCAGGTCATCGATAATTGACACCGATTAAATTGTAACTATATTGCTAATATTATTAAACAGCTAATATTAACATAACCTAAACTATTCGTGGACAATTGGAATAAATAAGACAAAGAAAAGTTTTATTCAGATGAAATTTAACCCTTGAAATTATAAAGTGGTATCAAAATTCAAAACAAGGAGAAATTATCGTATATATGAGGATATGCCGACCCAACCCATTTTAATTCCCAAAGGTAAATAAATGAGCCCTTCAATTCCAAGCAAATATTTTACTTAAATATCATATTATTCTTTTGTCAGAGTATCTAATACTGAAGCATTGGTAAGATAACTAAAGTCACAAAAGTAAGGTTAATTGACTTAGTTTATGCTCACACAATGACGAGTGACAAAACGACAATGTCATTGATTGAAATTGACATTGACAATGTGATTCTAATTTAAAAAGAGACGTGTGGCTTTTCTCTAATCTAAGTGTAATTATGCCTCTGTGTTTATGACAACTAAGGTGTACAAAATTGCATTTAGAGTTATTATACTTTAGCACGCTAAGTTAATTTGCTCCTATCATAACCGTGCAATAACCTATTATTACATTTTACAGACCCATAAGGGGACTTTCCTACCATTAATTACTAGGAAAGTGAAGAGACCTATGAAAGTATATCCTTACAGACGCCATCAAATTTAGGTTCTGGCTTTAAATTTGTTCATAACCCTTAATTTGCAGTGGGTTAAGAAGCAAGTTGAATGGTAAACTTTCTTCCATGGGGTATATGGTATTTTAACCATGGGTAACATAATCATGGTTCGAAAGAATGTGAAAAATTATAGCTATAAATAGTCAATTAGCGATACCTTTTTTAGGATTCATATCACGATGCTATAAATCGTCGGAAATATGTGAATTAAATGGATCGGGTAAATAAGATTAAAACAGCATTCTATATTTCAAGCATGCTCTTTAGTTAAACCTCTAATCTTTAGGCCCTTCATTAGAAGACCTAAAGGAACCCGGTCCTTTAAAAAACTTAGTGTTTTTTGTATCTTTGCTCTAGCTTATAGTACCTACTGCTGCGTCAATCCCGACACGATTTTCTTCTGGTGGAACAGACGTACGACAGAATCGGATGGAGGTTTAGAAAGAAACGCAGACTTTTGTGTCGCTGCGACAAACTCTAGAAGAATTCAAATCAGGTTCTCAAGCTCGTGATACTTCGTAATCACATCGTGATCCTTGGAATATGTTATGGGCTGGCACCTAACAGCCAAAATTAGCTTTTCAATCAGCTCCATGACATTGGGTATGATTTTTTTTTTTTTATTTTTTTTTTTTTTTAATTAGAACAACGCATTCAATTTGTCGTACGAGTTGAAATTGTTCAACGCATCCGACATTGCTGCAACATGGATGGTTTTACGTCGTTTGTCGCACGATTTGTGTCGTTTGTCTCAGAATTTGTGTTCGTTCGAATCAGGGGTAAATATGTGTAAATGTTGGCCAGTGTGTGTTTATTTGACATTTATACTCGCGGGAAAAGACAGGTAGGGATACATCGAGCCTATCCTTCCAAAATAGCGGACGTTTTCTGAATTTTTCTACTGCTTCTATGATTTGACAGTTTTGGATTCCTTTTAAATTTACCCTTCTCCCTTACAAACCGTAATGTGACGCCCTAGCTCGATTCACATAGAAGTACCTACTCACATGCTGGCCTTATTGGGTGCATGCTTGCATTTCTGTGTCTGTGTGTTGTGTATATATGTTTGTTTGTGTGTTCGTTTGCGTATTGGTGTAATTTAGTCAAAATTTTGAGAGGAAGGGGGGGGGGTGGTCCGAGGCAATTTTCCCAAACCAAGTTAAAAACTTAAAAATGAGCGTTATAGTACCATAAAAGTAAAGATGTGTGTTTGTGTATGTGCGTTCGTGTGTGTGTATATATATGTTTGGGCATTCGTATATGTGAACACCAATTAGTGCCCTAGTCGAGTGGTTAGTGCTCGAGACTTAAGATCTCGATGTTAGGGGTTTGAGTCCTGGTGTCGCTGGTTATTTGGTTTGGAACTTGGTCAATGGTATAATTCTGTAGCCTAAGCCTGAATCGACCCAGCACTAAATGGGCACCTGGAGAGATCTGAGGGAAAACACTGAAAGCGTCGGATGATTTACCCCCAATCACGCATTGCTTTCCCGGCCGAAGACATTTAATTAGGGGATTGGTACCTGGGTAACGAGGACCATTGGGTGGAATACGAAATAGCTTGTGTTTCTCATCTTTTGTCTCTCTACATTGTACACGTTCGTATATAGTATGTAATCTTTATATATATAGGCTATGCCTCTCTATACATAGTGTTGGGCACCTTCAATGAAACCAAATTATGTTATAGTTTTTCTTAAATGGAGACATTGCAGTTTGTCAACCCTGTTATTTGGGAAATAATAAAAGCCATCTGCCGATATAAAATGTGATTTTCCAAATTTCTCCGCCATGCAAACTACACAGCAATATATGAACCTGTACTGTTTTATTTGTCACGGCCAAAGGTATTATGTTTTATTAGTATGCCAGCTGCAGGAGATATAATGCGTAATAATTTATGGTGAATTATTACTTATACTTCCAGTATCCCCCACACCTATCTGTCCCAAAAAGTGTAAATAGGCTATAGGGTGTCCAAAAGTAAAGACAACGTGAAATTTTGGAAATCTTTATACCAGGTGCGAACGCAGGAAATTATTGCAGAAGGGAGGAGGAGGGGATAATTTATCCCCTCCTTTTATTAAATATAACTATATTACTATATATAACTAATATAATTATAACTAAATACAACTTATTAAATAACTTATTAAATGTAAAATAGCAATCCAAAAACATTAAATTATTTATAAGGCTACTTGTAAGAATCGTGTAATTTCAGGGATGGGGACAGAGATCCCCCTTGAGCATTATGTAGTGATCAGTAATTAATTGTGATTAGCACAACTGTTTAGCATTCAGGGATAGGGCAAAAGCCCCCGTGAGCAGGCAATATGCCTTAAGCACATAGAGGTGAGTAGTAGGTATAAGCACAAGTAGTTGGTATTAAATTATTTAGTGTTCAGTTAATTATTTAGTATTTAATTATTAGGCACAACTAGTGTGAGTAATTAAGTAATTACGTGGGTATAAGCAAAACTAGTTAATATTTAATTATTTAGTATTCAATTAATGATCTGGCATTTAATTAAACATAGGATAACAATTTGCTTTACAAAAATTGCTCAATAACTATGTGGGAATGCATTCAAAGAAAATATTCGAAAAAGAAAGAAAACGACAAAAGATCTTCCACAGTAAACATTATGATTCAATTACACACGCAGTGTCAAATCCATATGTAAAATAAACATTTAAGTTTACGGATGCCACCCTCACGGGACGGGATCTTTTTCAAATCCTTTCGGAAAAAAATTCGGAAGGGAGGGCTGGATGAGTTTGACAATAAACGGGAAATTATATAAAACACACAGAATAGTAAGGCAACAATTAATGGTTCAGAAAACCCCCCCTCCCCTTTATGAATATTCCCGTTAAGTTGTATTACCAACTGCCAAAGCCAAGCAAAATATAATATTATTAGTATATATCATAGATCCTAATTTAAAACACTTCCTAAAGAAAATAGTAAGTAATTTGTGAAAGTGCAAGACCTCTAAAAAAGAGACCCAAATGAGATAAGACTTAGGGCGGCAACGGCATCAAAATATAAAATAACACCTTACAGTTAGCAATTAAAATGAAGAGAATACACGATTAAAGCAGTTTGCAGTAAATTAAAATTACATTGTTCATTTTTTTTTCTATGCCTTAAGCTAAGCTTCCAAAAATAGCTGGAGCGAAACCATGGACTCTGATAAAGAAAAATATGGATAATGGAATGCAGCTTTTGAATCTACAAATAAATAGAAGGAACCATGACCAATAAGATTATATACACCATTGTTGGTTTGATTAATAAAGTGTAGTTAAGTTTTAGGTATTGTTAATTGTGCTAAAATCAAAATAGTATATCAAATCATTGTTTTGAACAGATTTAAAGCGTTCCTGGGATGTATTTTTGTTCAAAAGAATTAATATCTTTTATTTGTCGAAATAACTGTTGAAACTAAAGTAAACGAGTTCTCTGACATTAAATAAACTATGGACCTCAAACGCACTCTAGTGGAATAGAAACAACACATGGAACTAAATCATGGTTTTTATTTGTTTGACTTAATTTCTTCTTGGACTTAACCTTTGAAATTAAATATAAAAAAACAAGTTTTTTTTTAACTGCAAGTCAACTCTAAACCGTAATCTGCAAACATGTAGTGTTTGGCAAGGGACAGAAAAACTACTTAAAGAAACAAACTCAAGGGAATTAAGTGGCTCAATCCTCACAAATATTCCAACATTCTCTAGGCTTTCTCTAAAATCCTATAACATTGTTTTAATAATTTTCAAGTTTTAATAATCCTAAACTTGACACCCCGCCAATTGCTAATTTGAATTTCTAATTTGAATTTTTTAACAAGGGATTACAACAATTCAAAAACCTCAAAAGAAAATATTTTTGAACGCAATGTCAGTAGGAACGCCCAAAAAATGAAAATTTGCAGTTATTACAAATGATAATTTTCTAATTTGACAAGGGATTGCAACAATTCAAAACCCTTAAGAAAGAAAACCAAAATATTGAAGCTTAGTACATATCGTTTTTAGAAGTTGGACTAGCTTCAATAATCATATATCTTTGAACAAATTTTAGCATGAAAAGACGTAAGATTGTGAAAACAGCAAAAAACTGGTAATTGCAAAAAAATTTGTATATGTTTTAACAAGGGATCCAACCCCACATTGCACTTCCTGGCTGAAGGGCCATGAAATGGAGATCAGCACCGCTGGTTTGGACCTTAAGGGTTTAGTGCCGTCTTACTTACTTACTTACAACAATTCAAACACCTCAAAAAGAAAACCTTTTTGAACGCAACCAGTATAATGTCAGTAGGAAGGCCCCCAAAAATGAAAATTTGCAGTTATTACAAATGATTATTCTCGTTTTTGACAAGGGATTGCAACAATTCAAAAACCTTAAAAAAGAAAACCAAAAGTTTGAGCATTAAAGGAAGTCCTTACTAAGCTTCAAACTTTTGGTTTTATTTTATAAGATTTTTGAAGACCCTCGTTAAATTATTTACAAATAGTTTTGCAAATACCAGTTTTTGCTCTTTACGCAGTTTAATTTCTTTTCATACTGTATGTGTTCAAAGATATTGGATTTTTGAAGCTAGTCCCATTCCTAACAACGATTAAATAAAAAAAAACAAGTTTTTTTTAACTAAAAGTAAGGAGCGATATTAAAACTTAAAACGACCAGAAATTACTTCGTATATGAAAGAGGCTGCTTCCTCATCAACGCCTCACTCTTTACGCTAAAGTTTGACTCTTTCTCTCAATTCTTCTTTTTAAAACAGTAAAAAACTTTAGCGTAAAGAGCGGGGCGTTGATGAGGAAGCAGCCTCTTTCATATACGAAGTAATTTCTGGTCGTTTTAAGTTTTAATGTCGCTCCTTACTTTTAGTTAAAAAAACTTGTTTTTTTTATTTAATTTCTGGACGTTTTTGAATCAATGCATGTTTTGATTTTGGCTCTCCGCAGAGGAATAATTAAAACAAAATTTGCATTTTTTTTGGCTAAATGGCTTTCTCATAATTTTGATCGAATGATTTTGAGAAAAAAAGAGCGGGGGAGGAAGCCTAGTTGCCCTCCAATTTTTTGGTTAATTAAAAAGGCAACTAGAATTTTTAATTTTTTACGAATATTTTTATTAGTAAAAGATCTACGTAACTTATAAATTAGCTTACGTAAGGAACTTTTGTATTCTCATATTTTTATTACATATATGAGGGGGTTCGCCCCCTTGTCAGATCCTCGCTCTTTACACTAAAGCTTAAATTTTGTCCCAATTCATTAAGAATGACCCCAGAATCACAAAAGCCGTAGAATAAATAGTTGAAATTACTAGAAATACTTTAGCATAAAGAGCGAGGTATTAGGAGGAGGTGAGCCCCTCAAATGGGCAATAATTTCTGTTTGTTTTAAGTTTTAATGCTGCTCCTTACTTCCAGCTGAAAGAACTTTTTCATATTTATTTTTTCATTGTTTTTTTTTTAAATAATGCTAGAAAATCCTGCGCTCCCTTCATGGAGATTTTCTTCCCCCATGACAAACTATCGATGGAAAGTTCCCCCAGAATATCCCCCTCTTCTCAGCCCCTCCCCCAATCAAAAAAAAAATCCCCCTGAAAACGCCTGTACACTTCCCAATGACCATTACTATATGTAAGCACTGGTCAAAGTTTGTAACTTGTTGCCCCTCCCACGGGGACTGTGGGGGAGTAAGTCGTCCCCAAAGACATAGTTATAAGGTTTTTCGACTACGCTGAATAAAATGGCTATCTCAGAATTTTGATCCGTTGACTTTGGTAAAATAATTAGCGTGGGAGGGGGCCTAGGTGCCCTCCAATTTTTTTGGTCACTTAAAAAGGGCACTAGAACTTTTCATTTCCGTTAGAATGAGACCTCTTGCAACATTCTAGGACAACTGGGTCGATACGATCACCCCTGGGAAAAAAAACAACAAAAAAACAAAAAAACAAATAAACACGCATCCGTGATCTGCCTTCTGGCAAAAAATACAAAAATCCACATTTTTGTAGATAGGAGCTTGAAACTTCTAAAGTAGGGTTCTCTGATACGCTGAATCTGATGGTGTGATTTTCGTCAAGATTCTATGACTTCTAGGGGGCGTTTCCCCCTATTTTCTAAAATAACGCAAATTTTCTCAGGCTCGTAACTTTTGATGGGTAAGACTAAACTTGATGAAACTTATATATTTAAAATCAGCATTAAAATGCGATTCTTTTGATGTAGGTATTGATATCAAAATTCCATTTTTTAGAGTTTTGGTTACTATTGAGCCGGGTCGCTCCTTACTACAGTTCGTTACCACGAACTGTTTGATATGTACTATAGTTTCAAAGTTTTGGTTTTCTTTTTTAAGGTTTTTGAATTGTTGCAATCCCTTGTCAAAATAGAAAATCATCACTTGTAATATTTTCAAATGTTCCTTTTTTTGGCCTTCTTACTGACATTATATAAATGGTTGCGTTCAAAAAGGTCTTTTTAAGGTTTACGAATTGTTGTGATCCCTTTTTAGAATATATGCAAATATTTTTACGATTACCAGTTTTTAATTGTTGTAATATCTTGTTAAGATATACACAAATATTTTTGAAATTTAATGTCATTTCATACTGATGTCTTTTTGAAAAATATTTGAAAATTCAATTTTTGTTTAAGAATGCAATATTTTATCAATGTTGCTGATATGTATGCCACCCAAAAAATTTTTTGGTATGTAGTGTAATATTATATCAGTGTTCCAACCATCAATCATAAAAATAGAAAAGCGTAGCTTAATTATTTAAGCTGAGAAATTAGCATGTGCATTTAAGGTGGCCTTTTGCAGTTTTAAAAATATATTTAGCTCAGGGATAAAATCAACGAACTGCGTAATAGTCTATAAGCTAATTAATCCAGCTTGGAGTGAAATATTATGCTAAATGGAAAAACCAGAGATTCCATCAAGATGACTTTTGGAAATATTTTACCGTTTTTTACAAATAAAAATATTCTGGCTTGTAGTTTTTGATCGATCACATTAAATTTATGAATTTCAAATATTTGGAATCAACATAAAAAGCAACTTCTTTTGATGTATATATTGTTATCACATTCCCTTCTTTTTAGAATTTTTGGTTACGATTTGACCGAATCGCTCTTTATGTACAGTTCACTACCACAAACTGTTTAATAATAGTCATTAGATATATCAGTAAAAAAACCTCTTTGTCTCCTTTTTGTTACAAAGAAGTTTTGTTTTATTTCTTTTTTAAGACGCATGTAACAAAAGGAGTTGTTACTTTTGTCATTTGGAAACCACAGAAACAATAGATTTATCTTCAACTAAATTAAAGAAGGACTAGATATCTTTTGTATTAGTCAAAGTATAAACCCTAAAGATCGCTGTCAAAGTTTTTTAATATCAAGTTTTTATATATTTTTAGATATCATATATCGAGTAATATTTTCATATGTATTGAGAAATATTGATATTTTAAATTTAATTTTGAATACAAATAAAGATATATTTTATTACATAAAGAAAGAAAACGATCGAAAATGGGGTTATTAAAGGCCAAATGAAAATACTGAAGTTAACACAAAAAGCGAATATTTCGAGAGAAAAAACGCCTCTGTTCTTCAGCGCGAACAAAATAATAGGATCAATGAAAAAAACATACGCAGAAAGTGCAACAAAACCAATGAAAGAACCGCCAAAAAATTGTATAAAATTCGGTAAAAGACCGAAAATTAAAAGAAATCAAATACCTTACAACAATAAAGTGAAGTATTTGCCAATATCCGCAATTTTCACAAAATTCAAACAAATATGAACTGCCATCGACAGATACTAACGAACAACTGAGAAATATAATTTAAAAGACCACACTGCCTTTCCATGACGAAAGTAAAACAGTTCAAAATAGGGATGATACCTTTTTATTCCATATACTCGACGTTGATAACTTCGAAGACCACACTGTCTTCGAAAATGTGACCAAGGAGGTGTCTAAAGTAGCAAAACCGTTTTACTGCTGATGATGAACACTGTATATGTGTTCGAAATATCCAGTTAAATTATTTTGTATCTATTCACTGTCAATAAAAAGGTATCATCCCTATTTTGAACTGTTTTACTTTAGCAACTGAGAAATAAAAGAAAAAATTCATTCACTCAAACAAACGAAGCAGAAATTGAATAAATTGGAGAACTAGGTCACATGATTTCTGATTTTAACCATTGCATTTCTTGCAGATACCCTTTGAGACTTAAGGGGTTGATGATGTATTTGATTATGTGATTGGGGAAGTGGTTCAACGTTTATTTCAGGGATTAGCAAAGTGTCGGTCTCTCTTTTGAGAAAACCGAAATGCGACTCATTTATTCTTAGACCACCTGAATATCTGTTCAAAGTTAGGCCTAAATGTTGGTATTTATAAATTTCATCAGCTTCTCTGTAGTGCTGGACAGTACCTTTGCCATGCGAAATTAGGTTAGCTTGGTTAAACAAGAGCCAAGAGCTCATGTGGCACTTGTGACGAGTTCAGAACCTAAAACTAGACTCGGTACTAGAGTTATCAATTTTGCTGTTCTTTGTTTATTGGCAATTATTACAAAGATAAACTTGCAAATACAGTGTTCCTGTCGTCTCCTCTTGTTCGGTATTGTAACGTTTGTCCAATTAAGTTTCATCCCGATCTCTCCACTCTAAGTGTTTTCCAAGATTTCTGATTTCCCCCTCCAACTCCCCTAGTATCACCGGATCTGTTCGGAATTTAAAATAAGAGCTCTGAGACACGAGGTCCTTCTAAATATCAAGTTTCATTAAGATCCGGTAACCCGTTCATAAGTTAAAAATACCACATTTTTTCTAATTTCCGAATTAACCGTCCTTCCACCCCCCCCCCCCAGATGGTCGAATCGAGAAAGTGAATATTTCTGCTTTAATCTGGTCGGGTTCCTGATACGCCTTCCAACTTTCAGCGATCGCTATGTTGATCACGTATCTAGTTTTGGATCTTCTTCATGCAGCATTAGGGTGATCCGGGATTCAAACCTGAGACCTCTCGCACCCTAAGCAAGAATCATACCCCTAGACAAGCAAGCCACACTTAAGAAGATCAATAATTTGTTTTATCGGCAAATCAAATTCTTCTCAACTGTCTCGAATGAGGTAAGAATATATTTAATTGTTACGCTGATAATACGTCCTTCCAAAAAAAGGCAAAAATTAGAAGCACTTAATGTCCCGGCAGGACCCCACTTACACCGTTCCGCAGGGATATCCGTTCTTTTTCATTTCAACACTTTTACAATTGAAATATGTCTCTAGAAACAGAAGAAGTATTTTTAATAATCTTACAGAACAAATAATCAAGAAATAACAAGAAAAAGAGGATCCTTGGTAGACCCCAGCCGGGTAAACAATGTTAACGAGGTATGCTTGGCATATTAAGGGTTGAGACACTGGAATGCTGTAAAAAAGCCTTTAGTGACATCTTTATTTACAATGCCTGGAAGAATTGTTCCAATTCAAGATTACTATCACTTTCTCTCCTGTAACAAATATTGGAGCTAAAACTAAAAAGCGTGAAATTGGGAGAGAGTGCTTTAGGATTTTCTAAGGGAAAATCTCTTATTCTGAAATTTGTTATAAGAAAAGAAAGCGAAGAAACTCTTCCGATATTTTTGATGTGTTCGTTTGTTACTATTTCCCGAAAAAGGCGATATTTTATTCTAGAAATGACGCTTCAGTTGAAGTACTACTGAATGAAAAACGAGCCTCCAAGGTGCTATTTTCTAAAAGGACAAAGTGTCAGGGCCAAATATCATGTCTAACTAACAAAGATACTAATTCAGATATCTTGGAATATTAAAGAAAGTTTTAATATTTAAACCGTGAAATTTTTACAGAAATTTGGGAACTGGAGAGCATAAAACTAGGGTAATACAGAAGTAAATACTTAAAGTTATAAGGAATTTTTGAAAGTAGCTCATGTTAAGAAGTTTTTCTCAGGAGGAAAATGACAATGTTTTGATGTTCTCGAAGAGTTCATCCGTCACTGTTTCCCAAAAAAGGAAGAATTTAACTAAGAAATAATGTTCCAATTAGAAACCTAAATGAACCCATAACTTTAGAGAAAAGGATATAAACATTATCCCTACAATTTAAACCAGTTGCTAAATAAAGAATAGTAGGCACTGCAAAACATTATAAAATAGCTTTCAGAAACCAGGAAAATGTGTGAGTACTAACGATCATAGAGAAAAGTTTGTCACTGATTGCACCAAAAGTGTGGTTTTAGAAGACTCAGTAGTTTTGGAAAATTGTATATTGTAAGAAGAAACCGCAATTTTGACGTCAGATCTAAATAACATGTAAATGGAGTGGAGGACAATCATAGTCTCCCATCTTGAGTAACAAACAAACTTAGTTTTTAGTAAAGGAAATAGTGTTAAGTTTCCAAGGTGATCACACCAATCCAGTGGCCGTACAGTCTTGAGAGAGGGCTCTATTTCCAGCGATTCTTCTTTACATCTGCTTTACATGTAATATGCAGATCAATCTAGGATGAAAGACTTTTTGTTGACTTTTGATGCATGTAAAGGTGGGTTTGGCAGGAAGTCACAGTAGAAGGTCGAAAGGTGGGGAACTTTTTCGGAGGGGGATATTTTGTAGTAGAGTGATATGAGCAAGCACTAGAAAATTAGAGATACCAAAAGTATATCATAAATTTTTATAAAGATCCCTCACCAACACCGGAAAACTTGCTTTCGCAACACTGGGTAGTTGCGAAAGCATTTAAACATATTAAATACTTTACCTGAGACTAATGCTAATTTTATTTCAATTTCTTTTCGGATAGCAAATATTATTTTGTATTGTAACAATATGGAAACACAAATTCACTTTTAGTATACTAGTGTTAAATGTTTGTAAACCATGGAAATTTTTGTTGAAGATAATTCACGTAGAAATTTTAGCTTTTTGTATCTTCCTTAAAAATGTGCTAAAAGTATTATCAAGGTAAAGATGACTAGGGTGGGATTTCTTCCATTTCTTTAATAGTTCTCTTGCGTATATTTCCTATCTAAACTATTGTACATACACTGTACCTTTTCGTAAATAATGTAAACAACATCCTGTCCGTTTTCTGCATTGCAGTTTTTTGGTTTTGGTTTTTCAATCCTTGTTTTTATCACTGTTTTTATTTACTTTAGATTTGATCTGCACACTGACGTATATCCAAAAAATTATAAACAAACACAATAAATAAATCTTTTGTTTTTAGACGATACCAATATTTCAATGGCAATTTCAATATCCTACTAATTCATTGTTTTTTATTAGTAAGACCTGCATTAAAATTGCCAGTTACTAAAATTATGTCTTTACCAGCAGAATATAATTACCTGTGACATGGAATGTTTCAAAAATATGCGTAAACAACTGGTTCAGTCTCACTAGTACAAATCCTTGATAACATAGGATTAAAAAGTTTCATTATGTTCGGCAAAGCCGAGATAAAAAAAAAAAAAAAAAAAAATATAAGATTTTCAGAAAAAAAGTATTTCTTGCCCCTATGTCCATTTCAGGTTAACAGTGGTTTTTTTTTTTTTTTTTTTTTTTTTTTTTTTTTTTTTTTTTTTTTTTTTTTTTTTTTTTTTTTTTTTGTTATTTGACAAGTGAAAACTGCAACTTTAGGTGAAACAAGGATATTTATGCTTGAACCAAGGGAATTTGTCCCCAAGGTCTCTCTTAATAGCTTTTTGCCCCAGGTGAGACATAGAAACCTGAACCATCGTATACACTTTTCTCGTCCACAAATCTCAGAAATAATGTAAAAGAATGGACCAAGCTGTCGTGACTTAAGTCTTGATAAACCAAAAATAAATTCAAATATAATGACAGAGTGATAAATCGTCCTAGCTAAGTAAAGGTTGAAATAATACGTGATAAACATTCAGGTTGGAAAAAAGTTTTTGCTAAAACGCTTCTGTGATGATGTTCGATAGTATATTCATCTTCAATGAAAAGGATTTGATTATTTTTGAGTAATTAAGTTGAAGACATCCTAACTATCCATGTTGGTTCTTCTATTTCCATCTGTTACGCGTTTTCGATAAATTATTTTATGCCCAAGGTGGTATCCACGATTCTTGTTTGGGGTGGTCACAATTTTTTTAAACGCATCAAAAATCATATATTTTTGTATGGGGGGGGGATTCAAATTCCCTACACCCCATTTGGGTAAGGCCTTCTTTATGCCACTCTGTATTTTTGGAAATGAAAACTGCCTTTGTCAACTTCCAAATTTTTCAAGTTTTACCGGTGTATATTGAAATACTTAAAACATGCCTAATTTTAATGATGATTTTAGAAATTTCTAACTAGGCAAAACTACCACCGATAGTAAGGTAAATTGAGAGTCCGTAATGTTCCTGTAAGGAAAAAACCTAAGAAACTGATAAGGGTTGGGAGGGGTGTATTTGACTTGTGAAGAAACTCTATATGTAAAATTCCTAAGTAGCACTTCTTAGCGGAAGAAATGGGTGGAATAAGGTGGGTGCACAGTAAATAGTCTCTGGAAAGACCCCATATCAAAGGGAGGGGGGTAATAGCCTTCAAAAAAGGCAAAAATGGGATAAATATAAGAAAACTACTGGAAAAATGTCAATAATTTTGAGATTTGGGGTTGGGACACTGGCGTGAAGTTTCCTCTCCCCTCTCCTGATTAGGTGAAAAAATTGGATGAGGAGAGGGGCAAGGTCTGATAAAAAAGGTTTTTTCCCGAGAGTGTCCCAAAAAGTAGTACTTTTCTAATTTTGTTCTCTAGGGCAGGAAGGGTGGCTGAAGCCCCCTTCCGCCCCATCTGGATCACCCCTAAAGAAATTCTTCAAAATTATACTACCTTGTTCCAGCTTATAAAGCAATTAAATTATGTTTACATACGAATTGGACAAAACATATTCAATGATTTCTTGCTAGAAAATCCCTAAGGAGGGATTGGATCCCTGTTAACTTTCAATTTCTAAGTTCATGCTTAATTTAATGTCAAGAACGTCTGTTGTTGCAATAAATCCTTGTTTTAAACGGCATCATATCCAATTTCCCATGTTCTCGGGCTCATGAATATTCTGGAAATGCTTTAACCAGTTACGCCTGACCCAGACACTGACGGGAAAAGGGGAACTTGATAAATGAAGATCGTTATCCTGCGAGACTTACTTAAATAAATGTAAACACATTGCCTTAAAAAACTTGAATTTTACGATAGGATGTATATTACGAAAGACATCTGTCTGAAATGAAAGAATCTTTTGAGAAGGTGACAGATATATGGATACTTAAATTAACTTAATTTGGCCGTTCATTGTCCTGAAGTCAAAACAAAAGATTTGCAATCCAAAATTTACCAACTTATCAAACTACGATCAAAACATACTTTACATATAAACGAAGTTTCAGAAATTTCGTCGAGAAGTCATGGAGTTAAAATATAAAAGGCACAAACAGATATTTCATACCCCGTTATTATTCAGGCGAAAAACATAATAGTTTATCCAACGCCAAAAATTAATTTATTTTACCCTGCTTACATCAAACTCCGGAAAGTATTGCTGTATATAATACATTCTAATTTTAAGCAACCAAAATTAGAACGTATTATATCCCCAATTTTGGGGATTATTATAATGTAGTGCCTTATTATTCCGGTGAAACCATAAAAAACAGCAGTTTATCTAACGTCGCATCAGACTCGAGAAAGTAATGCTGTATATAGTACATTCTAATTTTGGGCAACCAAATTATTTTATTCAATTTTCAGCTATCTATAAATATGAACAGCGTTAAAGCTGCGTTAAAACAGCGTAATATGAACAGCCTTAAATTAAAGTGACAACGTTAAATAAAGTCAATAAAATTTTAATTCTGAATGTCTTACGTCAAATTGAAGCCAAAATTATCGGCTGGCTAAGCTCGAAATATATTTCTGGTATTATACTTTGTGCTTCTATTGTTACTTTACCTTCAAATACCCAGCACCTACAACGAATCCCCCCTCTTGAACTTGTTAAGTTACTTTTAAACTTTTTTTAAGAGTATTTTGAAGGACGATGTTTTGCGAATCTTAACATCTGTTTCCTAAGGTGCACCCACAAATCTTTCTCCATTTAAAACGCTCAAGCCAAACACCCTGAACTTTTTTAGAGTTCCAGGTTACTAAAATAACTTAGAATAGCGTCTCATATTCCCATAGATACTTGACCCTTCAATTTAAGGGCTTAATGTTAAACTTTTTCATTCTGATGATGCTCTACATCAAAATGGAGCCTAAACTGTCCGATATGCTGTTGCAAGTCTCTTTTTTCTTAGAACATTTATTACAGCGATTGGTCAGACCTGAACTTGGTGAAAAGTCATAAATTATGTCCTTGTTGTTTCTCTTAGCTATCAGGAATCAATTTGACCTTTTTAGGGAAGGGAAAGGGGTAGCACCTTAGATTCAAATTATAAGGATTTATAACGAAAGGGGTTATAAAATATCTGCGGGAGGAGGGAGGTATAAGATATCAAAGTGTCCCTCCTTAAGATTTTTACCAGATAGGCTGAAAGTACTCATTAAAAAATATACTCAACAGCTAGAGTCACGGTCTAAGGAGTCTGTGGTTGAACAGGAGTCTGTGAGTTAAGCGCTGGGTGCCACATAATGACTTTACAAGTCATTATTACTCTGCATACTTAGAATAGGCTTGGATAGGGCAGTTAGTCTCACTTCCGACTAAAGTCATTATGTAGCAGTCAGCGCTTAACTCACAGACTCCTGTTAAACCAGATAGGTAGTATTAATTAAAAGATATAGCTAAAAAGCATTAAAATATAAAGATATAAGTATTCATTAAAAGATATAGCTCGAGTCACTGTCTCAGGAGTCTATGGTTGATCAGGAATCTCTGAGTTAAGCGCTGTAGACTTGTCATTCGCACCAATAAGAGTTGAATCTCTGCTGAAGTTGGCAGGGATTAGCAGTTAAGACTTTGGTTTTTTCCTCAGAGGGCTCATGCACAACAGAATACATTGCCGGTTATGGTGATGTACAACCCTCACTTAGAAAACCCAGTTTCTATAAAACTTAATTAGCCTTGGCACTTGAGGCCAGTGGCGGCTCTGGCTTCTATTGCACCTGGGAAAAAAATCTTGCTTAGCCTCCCTCCATTTCCCACAAAATTTTCAGGCCAAACTAGTAAAATCATTTATTAGCAAAATATTATCTATTCGCTAATTAATTAATAAATTCTTCTTGATTCATTGCTTAAATGAATCAATTACTATTATTTCTTTTGTTTAGAATATTTTAACTGTTATTATTAAATTATTTTTTATTTATAATTTATTTTGTAAATTAATTAATAATTAATTGACTAATTTTGTTTTCTAAATGCATCCGTTACTTTATTTTAATGAAAGTTAAATTTCAAAAATCTGAAAACAGTTATAACCGTTAGATTACTTTTTTTTAATCTTTGAGCCCCTAAAATTACAGTGCCCAGGGTAAGTTTCTCCTCTGTCCCCCTAAAACTGCCTTTACTAGAGGCCTAGTGAACACGTTTCTCAAGTTTCTTAATGCCCTCTGGTGAACAAATGATGCAGCTCAAGTACAAGTACCAAAACTTCCAGAATAGTATGATGATTTTAGGATTTTGGCAAAATGGTTAGATCTACTGTTTTGTAAGTCATAGTGGTTTTCCGAATAATAAAGAATAAAATAAACAAAACAAGACAATTCGCGAAAAGTATTTTTGTTTTATTTGCTTTTAAGTGCCTCTGGATTAAGATGACCACTATTTTTAAGTGGGTCGTAGCCTTTGCCTGGTTCTTGAGACTGGTTCTTGAGATTTTAGGGCATGACGGTAATACTGACCCCTAAAATTCCATAATTATTTTGAAAGACAAGTAGACGGGGTCTCTAGGCGAAGTGTACATGGAAAATTGTCATTATGACGTCATTATGAACTAATAAACACTGACTGGGGGTGAGTAGTCCTCTTGATTTGTCTTCTTAGCTAAGTGTTTTCCATTAGCACAATTTTACAGCTTCTCCTACTTCACTTCTTGTAGAGCCCTTTTCGGTATTTTACATTACTTGATACAACTCGGACGTTCGCATTTAAGAGTTGTAACAAAAATTCCTATTTGGGAGGGGTTCAAACTCTTGGAGAGAAACAAGGCGTGATACAGCAAATGTGTAATTTGAAAGCGCATTGTTAAACATCTGAAACCGAGAAGTAAGTATGTAAAAATAAAATTGAGATATCCTAGAAGTAATTTTTAAGAACTTAGATTTATAGGTGGGAGGGGGGGGGTTAAAATTAAATTAATGCTTGCCAACACGCTCTAAACTAGTGTACTGATACATTTAGCAGAACACCAATTCATATAGCTGATGTAGGAAAAAAAATTCGGCTCCAGTTTAATCTAAATACAACGTTTCCAATGTTCAATTTTGGTCTTAGAGGCTATTATATACATTTTAGGATCCTCGATTTTCCGACAGATTTGTGAAGGAATTTAATTTTTAGATTTCGCAGTTAACTATTTTGCTATTTTATGTTTAAGTTAGCTAAGAAGTTTCCATTAAAAAAGATAGTTCCTCTATCTACCGCAAGTCAAGCTTGGGTGGTCTTCAACAGGTTTCCAAGTAGATAAAAAACCGTTTTCCGAATTTATGAGCAACTAAAATAATTAGATTGACGGTAATTGCTATAAAGAAGGTTAACAATATTTTTCGAAAAAATGTCTTCTCTTTCTTCTCATTTTGCCTTCTAAAAAAAGAAATAAATAAAATTCTTGAAAAAATTTAAGAACACTAGGATCGAGACCTGTTTCGAGGTAACGTACATACAACTTGGCTCAATGGTGACCAAAACTAGAGAATGGTGACCAAGAGCCCTTGAGAAAGGGCTGCAAGCTACGCAATTTGCCCATTGTTCACGTATGAAATCTGTTAATGGAAAATCTACGGATCTTTATTTTTTTTTTTGGGGGGGGGGCTTATTTTCCGCGGGTGATTTCCCACGAAGTGAATTATCAGTAAAGAGAAAGTTTTCAATGAATTTTCAAGGGTAAATTTTATACGGGAGGGAGAGAAGAGGGTATTCTGTCATGGTTTGGAAAAGGGTGAAAAATAAAATAAGAAAATGCAAGTTTTTCAACTGAAAGTAAGCAACAACATTAGAACTTAAAATTATCAGAAGTTATACCATATATTGAGGGGGGAAGGTTGCCCTTCCTCAACCCTCACTCTTTACGCTAAAGTTTGACTTTATTCCACAATTCTTTAAGAAAAATTTCTCACTAACAAGGGCCGTTGAATTATAATGATATGTATTTTCAAAGAACATAATTGCATGATATGTCAAAAGCACTCGCATACATACAAACGTTTCGGGAAAGGTGCTGACGCTGAAATGGGTAAATATTTTATAGAGGTGACTGGAAGGTTATTTCTTAGGCTTAGGTTTTGCGCGAGATTCTTAATTCTCTTATTTTTTCATGAAGCTTTTTCTTTTAGTTTTTTATTATTTTTTAAACAATAAGTTCTACTTTTATGCAAAAAATTTATGCAATGTAAAAACAGAGAGTCTCAAATTAGCCTCCTCCTTCTGAAAGAAACTGAATGGAAAGCATGATCAGTTCAAAAAGGTACATACATTGATATCGGAGCGGGAGAGGGACTAAAATTCAGATAAGGTAAATTATATGGAATGTGTAAAATGTCAGGGAAGATAGTGATAATCTGAAGAGTTTTAAGGACACATGGACCCAGGGGCCCTGTGTACTTACCAGATCCAAAGATTAACTATCTAATTTAAAATATTTTATAAATATTTTATAATCGTTATTTATAAAATAACGACAACAAAATGTTGTCGTTAGGCTCCAAAATTTTTGCGGTTAGGCCAAGCAGTAAACGCTAAAGAGATAAAACACGATTTGCGATAGGCCAAAGAAACCTATGACTCATAATGGAATAATGGCCAAGCAGCAAAATGGCCATAAATGGCCATAATGGCCAAACTAGCCATAATGACCAAGTAGCAAACGCTAAAGAGATATAACACGATTTGCGATAGGCCAAAGAAACCTATGATTCGTAATGGAATAAACTTTGTCTGGCTTTTCATTCTGAAGTATCTAAAATATAATTTAAAGATTGAAGGCATATTTTAGATAAAACAAATGAATGTTGATTGACAGTCAACATTATGCACAATAGTGCTGCCTAAGTAAAGAGCGAAGTGGACACAATGTATTATTTATTAAATTTTTTTCTAACCAAGGCACTTCGCATAGATAAATTTGTGGTAGAAACTTCAAAAGGGGCTCATTCGATTGGAATTTGAAAGTTCTAGCGCCCATTTAAAGAATCGAAAGTGATTGGAGGGTAAACAATCCCCCATCTTCATTATATTTCCAAACACATCCAATCCAAACTTGGAGTAAATATGTCAATGGGGATGATAACCCCCCACAGCCGCCAGGGCAAGGGCTATAAGTTTTACTAGTTGCCTATTATTAACATATGAGGTTTTAATGGAGCGTGTGTCCGTATAAACTTTGAAGGAGGCTCATTTGATTAGAAATCAAAAATTCTAGTGGCCTTTTTCAAAGTAAAAAGTGACCAGAGGAAAACTAGCCCACTTTGAAAACCAAGCACATTTTAAATGTTTTCCCTTTTAAACTTTAATAAAAAAATTCATCAAGACTGTAAGGAATAAATATCAGTACATGCATATTGAACTGACAATCCACGTTTATTGTTTTCAATAGAATTCAAATTATATTCTGGTCTCGAGAAGGCAAGGGGTTTGTCTGGCCTACTGATGGTAATTTCAGCTCGTTTGGAGTTTTGAGTTGGTTATTTTATTGTAATTTCTGTTCGTCTTGGATTTCTTTTATTTATTGATGGTGATTTGTGGTAGTTTTACGCTTGGAGCATTATTTGACTTTATATCTGCTCATTTTTGGTTTAGTGGAGCTCTTTACTTTTCTTTGAAAAACTTATTTTGTGGAAATAGGTTTTTAAGTTAATATACATTATAATGGCACCTTTAAAGTAGCGATGTAAAAAATCTACTATGAAATTTAAAGCAATATGTTTCCAGATTTCAGAGACAGCATTCAGACTAACTGCTTTCAATTTGATACCGTTTTTGAGGGGGTTTCAGAAACTTTTCGGAATAGGTAGACACTTCGCGTTCTGATTATAAAGCATGATGAGTTTGGATTCAAGTAAAAGTTACCATTTCTGAAGAATATTTACTAAGAAATTTTTCTCACTAAACACTTTTTCTTATAAACCTAAGCCTATAATTCATATAAATGACAGATTGCCAAAGATTGTCCTTTTCGGCCAACCGTCTAAGGCTAAACGGAAAGCAGGTCGTCCTCACCTGGGGTGGGAGGATGTCATAAGAAAAGATTTAAAGGAAATGGGAGCTTCCTGGGAGGGTGTAAGGAGGGAGGCTTCGGATAGATTGGGATTGAAGAGGAGCGTGCGTATCTGTGTTGGCCTCATGAGGCTTGGTGCTGCAGTGAGTTGTTAGTAGTAGTGTATTTGTCACAGGATATGCTTTAATGCATACTTTTAAACAGTGTTGCGTAGTTATCTATCAACTTTGGAAGAATTTAAGTAAAGCTTTTTGCAAGGAGTGATTGCCTAGAGTCTTAAAAAGCCTCTTACCAGGTTCTTCAGATTTTCATAATAGGTCACATCAAAATATAAGAGTTTTTCCTCCTGGACTTTCTTCATTTATAGAAAAAATTGGATGATAAGGTAATATTTATTTCAAAAGTCTGTCAAGAGCTTCAATGGAGCCACAGTTATTTCTTATGTCAATAATGAAAAAAAATTAATAAAACAAAAAAAAACATAAAAACAGATTGGACAAAAAAAACAGATTGGACAAAAAAAAGCAATGCTAAGGAGTGACAGCTTCCCTTTCATTACAGGAGCAATTAGGGTGTAAAATAAAAGATACCATGCATACAATTACCTGCACGGGTATAAAGGATTTCCCCAGGAGCAGGAATTGCCTGGACCCCTACCCCACTAAAAACTCAAAATAATGATTGAAAACTTAAAATGATATTTGGATTTCAGACCCAACAAAATGTTTTTAAAAATGCATATTTTTCGGAAATGATTATCATTTTGAAAGTATTGTTATGTAAAAGTTAATTTTGTTATATCTAACAAAGATTTGAGAGGCAGAAGCCTTCTACTATATTTCAGACAACACTTAGTAAAATATTAACAAGGACTGATATTAAATAACAAAAAAATATTTTCTTCAAATTTTTGGAATGGGCGATATTTAAATTTAGAAGAAATTATCATAATTATGATCGGGGTTACCACTCCTGTTAAGCCCACTCTTGCTCATTACACCACATTTTCAGCATATTATGGATACTGATTGTGTTCTCAATTAACGGTTCAACGGGGGCAGAAACGACACTTGGTGTCCCAAATTGCGTTTTTTTGCCCCTCCAAGTCTTTACTAGCGTGACTTCTGGACTTTAGCAGCGAGAGGGGGAGGGGTTGGAAGGTACCCTTGAAACCGGCCTCTGGATCTGCCCCTATGTATAATATAGACTTTAGGATAAGTAAAGGGTACAGGAGGGTGTTAGGTCTCCTCATATATGTAATAATTTATGTTAGCTTCTAATTTTAGTGTTACTCTTTACTTTCATACTAAATATTCATCGAAAATATATACCTCACGACCAGCAAGGCCCTTAACATCGAATTTATTACGGGCAGCTTTAAAGAAGGGGTGGAAGGGTTGGGAAGGGTTGTCCCCCATGCACAAACCTTATATTAATTCACGATATACTACTATAACTAATTTAATCTATTGATATTATTTATCAATTACAGCTATTGATAATATTTATTCATAACCGCGTGATTGTTCATCTTAATGTTCGTTTTAGGTTTCATTTATTCATTCACAGTAATATCTGTTGTTTTAACAAGCTTGACTTGATTATTCATTTTAATTTCTGTTTACGTTAGGTTTGATAGCAATCTTTCATAGCAATCTCGAGTTAGAATACTATTTTTTTGTATACTCTTCTTTTTTTTGTTTCATTTTTGTTTCCCCCCTGTTTTTTTCCTGGCCATAGATCCTTACGGAGGGGTCTATGTTGAAGTGTTTTTGTTGTAAATTTATTTGTTGAATAAATAGATTGATTGCTATATATATATATATATATATATATATATTATATATATATATATATATATATATATATATATATATATATATATATATATTTATATATATACATAAGCTTTTATCTATATATTTATTGTGTTTATGCTTTTATTACTTAAATTATTAAAACCAACAAGTAAATAATGAAAGCAACGGTTCTATGTCCAAAAGAAAGAAAAGAATGAAGGAAAACAACCAAGCGAATATGTCGCCTGTATGCAACAAGACATTCTTAGCGCTGATAAAAAGGAAATTATTTAAATCAAAGAAATTAAAAAAAAAAAAAATCTTAACTCAAAATTGGATAAAAAAAGATCAAGTAGCTATATATAACAAATAACTCCATTTAAAAACCAAAAAAGTTAAATAAAAAATGTTTAAAAAATCATAAAAAAATTAAATATCTCTATTTATGATCATTTTGACTTTGAATAATCCTCTCAAATCTTAAATTATGTATTTAACAGCAGCTACGCAGAAAAATTTTTACTGTATAGTAAACGAAGTTAGAGAAGTTCCTTTTAGTTATTCTGAAGCATTTACTGAAGATCATATAACAGCTTATTGAAGTGGGAGATGATCGAGCCTTAACAAACTTGTCCCAAAAGTAAATATTTCGCTACTATTTATTCCAATACTTTTTGCTTGGCAACCGTCTCGAATCAGACCCCTTTACAACAGCTCAGACAACATGTTGTCTTCATAGGCAGGTGTAAAAAGCATGGGAAACTGGCCCTGGTGCTTAAAGCACGAACGTTTATGGACTTTGTTTGCCTTAGAATTGCTATGTATTTGCCATGTCATGTAATTGAATATGTAGAGGTTGGTAAAGAACGCAGTTTTAATCTTCAGTATGCGTACCAGTTCAAATAAACTAGCCTAATTAGCCTTTTTTCCCAAGCTAACCTTGGCCTATTTTGTGCAAAAGCGATTTTGACTTTAAACAATTCTTTACAATGAAAATGTTTATTAGTAAACACTTAAACAGAAATTTTAGGTTTGATCCTATTGCTTTGTGACCATTTACATCCAGTATCGAATTTTTTTGAAAGTTCATAAATTGAAGTTGGAAAATCAACATCTTAGAAGTAGAAATTCAAATATCTTCCGTATCAAAGAGTATCGGATGCTTAAAAATGTTGCAACTGACATTATCGGCGAAAACAAAATTACGAGCGACATCTATCGCTTGGTTACTTCTTTTTACCCGAGAATACTACATACTTGTCTTTTCAGATGCTTCAAAAGTCAGGGGCTGCCAGACGCTACACTGTAAGTAGTGCTAGTGGTTTCCTTTACATTTACCTTTTCTTTGCCTTACTTCTACCTTCATCTTTACGTTTTCAGGTTAAATTGCCGAAGATCTAACTCTTGCAAGTTCAAATTTTCTTTGGGAAGGTAGGTTCTAACTTGTATTGGATTATGGCCCTGCATTTTCGTTACGGCAATCGGGATTAAAAACTGCCAGTTATTCCTGAGTAACAGAAGTTGCTCCTGTGTTACGAAATCAAATGAGCGAACTTCGCTCCTGTATGAACCTTTGTGTGAGCCTAAGGTAAGTCAGTAAAAGCCTTTTTTGACGACCGTCTCTTTTTTATTTATTTATATGCAGGCCTAATCTAATGGGACATAGGTAAGGAAGTAATTAGGAAGTAATTACACATAAACTGAGGTGGTTGTCACTCCTCGACTATCTTCAGATTTTCATGCGCATAGTACGAGTATTTCATATTTTTTGGGGGAAAGTTTACCCAAATACGGAAGGACATGGAGTCTGGGCCATTTTCAATAACTCTTTGTGGAGGTCTCACAGATTAGACAATGATACATATAATAAAAAAAAAGAGGGTTGACATTTTAATATTGGTTGTATTTGTCCATTTCGCCCTAAAATTTCATGAACTGATTAAATTTTTTGTTATATATCTTCTAGATTGCTCAAAAGCTTTGCTGTAGCACATTCTAGAACGACCCCCAGTTTGTCTAACTTTCTAAGAAAGTAAGGAGCAAACACGAAAGAATTTACTAAGCAATTATCAGCCCTCATGTTCTTCTCGTGCCTCTTATGGACTGGTGAATAGGTCAAAAGCTAAAGGAAACCTAATTTTCGGGAATATTCAACGCCCAACATATTAGAACTCATACTCATGCTCACTATATATATAGTAGAACATTTACTTCAAAGAATAATTAATATGAGGGACCTGTCGACCTGTTCCCCATCCCCATAAAATAGAATACATTTTGGGAAAGTGCATTTTGCTGACAAAATATGTAGTATTCTTTTTTGTATATTAGTTTATTTTACGACTAAAAAGACCATTTCTTGAAAATAAAACTTGAAAGCAATTATATGAAAATTTAAAAAAATTAAAATGGAATTGGTACGGCCAGTAGTCTGGAAGTCTGAAAAAAAAAAAAAAAAAAAAAAAAAAAAAAAAAAAAAAAAAAAAAAAAAAAAAAAAAAACAGTTTGCTCATATGGTCTTAGCACGGCTAAAAATATTAAATTTATATTTAAAAGTGGATTATTTTTAATAAAAATTATGAACAGGTGTCATATTCTTTGCCCAAAAAACTTTTGACTGTTGCCTTTACTCCAACTAAACATAATTAATACATAGAAAATTCCTTGAAAATTTTCAAGCTACTTATGACAAAACGCTGTATGCTGATAAGCTTGCAGCTGTGAAGCTTGCGTGTCTGTATTGGCCTCAAGCGGCTTGATGGTGCAGTTGGTTATTATATATATATATATATATATATATATATATATATATATATATATATATATATATATATATATATATATATATATATATATATATATATATATATATATATATATATATATATATATATATATATATAAAGTAAAATATAACATTTCGAAAGGATTTTTTAAAGGGGAAGGAAGGGGGAGCTGCATGATGGCTAAAGTTGTTTTCTTTTTAGTCATCAGTAAATTTTAGATTTGTTGTGTTTCTTTTGCATTTTGTCTGGGGATTCATTAAAAACTGGACAGAGGATACCCCATCCTCCTCTGAGGACGCAAACTAATTACAATGATTTTTCCATGGTTAATATAAGTTGGAATCTAGCTAAATGTAAACCTTTTGATTTTTTATGACAACCCTGTCCCTGTGTTTGGATTCTTAAATTGGCCGCATGTTTCATCTTTTTAAAAGATGGAACAAAACAGAAAAAGGGTTACAAGATTTATTGTTTTCCAGGCCAATAAATTTTGCCATGCAAATCTTCACGTATCCAAGTGTGACGCAAAACATTATACTGCTTATTTTCGGACTCAAGATCTATAAATTATAAAGATACGAGATCTCGAAGTCTGAGTAGTATTCTAATTATTAAAGTTTCAGATCGAGTAAGATATTGATAAAAACATTACTGATTAGATACATACATAGTCTTTCAAAAAAGTAAAAAAAAATTGTACGCCTAGCTACTTTTATATAAAAGTTCTCCGTGAAAGAAAAGAAAGTATTCAGACTTGGTGCACGAAATTTTCGTTAGTTCATACATCACAATATTCTATTGGTCAATCGCTTTGAGTGCGGAGTATAGTTCATCTATTCGTTTTATCCGTACACCCTTCAACTTCAGTTGATATTTAAAACGAAGTTAGACTGTATGATACAAAATAAATAGAATAATGTGGAAATGAGTATTGTTGGCAGAAGTAACTCAATAGTTTTTGGATCCTTGATTGTGGATACCAAATCAGCAACTCCTTATACAGATGCTACTCAGGTATTTTGTTTCCCTTAGTGCACAACTTTTAAAGGCTAAATTTTTATCCTAATCCAGTATGTGCTTTTTCATCAAATAGGTTAGGGATTCACGCAGTGGCCCTTTTAGGGCATACTTTGGGAAGGTCTTACCAAGCTACTCTGTTAACCCTTGGCTGATTTTGTGTCTTAGAAATTTGCCTACTTGACAGGTTCCTATTGGAATATTGACAAAACAACATTTGGTAAACGTTCATAGGCCTATTATGGACTAACCAATAAAGTGAACATACCACTCGGTTCCTTTTTTATGCTCTTTACGAATATTATAATCGCTTCTATCGCAAATTCAAATTTAAGCACTTTTTAAC
Source organism: Artemia franciscana (assembly GCF_032884065.1). Lineage (NCBI taxonomy): Eukaryota > Metazoa > Arthropoda > Branchiopoda > Anostraca > Artemiidae > Artemia > Artemia franciscana. Next base: position 5,969,646 of record NC_088874.1, on the reverse strand, counting down.
ATAACCTTACGTAAATATAGATATTTTTGGCACTGAGAAAATGTAGCATTATTTTTTCGAAAACGACCGATAACTTCAATTGAAAATTTGATATTTTCAAGAGCTTAAAAAGTGCTTAAATTTGAATGTGCGATAGAAGCGATTATTATGTTCGTAAAGAGCATAAAAAAGGCATCGAACGGTATGTTCACTTTATTGGCAAGTCAATTATGTGAACTGTTAACGTTTACCCAATATTTTACATTAATTTTAAGTTTTCTGTTTCTTTTTCTCTGGTTTTGGTTTTGAAAAAGCAATTCATGTTATCTAGTAAAATTTTAAGCCAAATTATTGGGTCCTTAACAATCCTTCGCCACCTTACCAATCTCTGGCTCCACACTTGGTTTCGGTCACCTATTCAGTGGCAAACTCATACCTGTTCCCAGGGGTGTGTAAATTCAAATTGAGGGTGTTCGTCGAAAAAGTGGCATATCACATAGGTTGGTTTATCAACTGCGAAGTCCCAATTGACAGATTAAGTATATCCTTATTTCCCACCAGCTTTTACCCCTTTCTGATGGTGGAATCCTCAGTAGCCTACTGCAGGGTGTAATATGGTCTGTGTTTCCAACCGCATCTCCTCAAGTCCAGTTTTGCTTCCATGCCTCCGGGATAAAATTATAATTTTTCATACTATTTAGCTAGGATGAAAGCGGACACACGATATGGAAAAAGTCCCAAAGCTGCTAGTAACAGAATTCAACAGAATTCCAAAAGCTGTCGACACTCCAGCAGCACGACATGCGTTTTGAAAGCTTTCCTTTTAGCGAAAAGTATTTTTATACGTAGAAATGGTATTTTCAGACAAAATTTGCGAAAACGGCATCACAACAAAAAAAAGTACATTATTGAAATTACGATTGATGAACCCCAAACAGGAAATTTGCAGCCCCCATCTTAAACAACAACAAAAATTACATTTAGCATTTTTTCTGCTTCTTTTTATGTTGTTTTGTTGCTAGAATAGCAATGAAACATCATAGGGTAAAATTTTATTTTAGCCCTGGATTCATTGCTGAGAATTTCATTTTCCTAACCTAACCCCTCACCAAGATAGCAAAAAGTAGCTAAACTAGAATTTTACGCAGTTTAAGGACTCATTTAAAAGCTAATTTTTATAGGCTATATAATTAGTTCTTAATATATTCTTTAACTTCACATCATAGTTTAAAAGCTATAGGTAAGATAATAAGTCAGTTTTTGGAGCCCTATTAAGGGCTCAAAATAGAATTTTCCCCAGAAAAGATTATTGTATTTGGAAAGAGCTTAATAATATATTCAGTGATGAGTTTCCTAACTAAAATATACGAAGAAGTGTAAACTCACCCCCTTCAACTCTGCTTACCGTATACCTCTTGTCCTCTTGGTGGTCACTAAAGTGTCCTTTAAATTGACAAAATCCATTATTGTCCAGGTAACCAAGATTCCCTTTGGGGATGGAGTGTACAGCATACTCCAGGATGTCAAGGATATCTTGAGAGTCACCATGCTTAAATGACAAACTATGAACTCGTTACTTAGAAGAGCCTTCACTTTTTTATATCTAAGAAGTATGATTTTTTCAATTTCTAGAATTAGTATAAACAGAGAATCAGTCACAAATGCTGAAATTAGTTTCGATGGACGTTAATCAAAGCCCCCTTCATCATCAGGTTTATACTTAATCAAGATTACAACATAACCATTTTTTTGATGTCATGATTTATTGTGAATCATTCACAGGGCTACCAAGAAAATTCTATAGCCTAAAGTTTTCCAAATTTGGAAAGAGGGGGGTTTAATTTTTTTGTCGAGACGTAAAGTATGTATATAAATATTTCTGGATGTGGTCCTATATCTGGCAACGTTTCCGTGCCTCTAATCTTCCATACCCCCTTGGTAGGTTAAGTCGGACAAGTGCGTAAACTTCTTTTTCACTGGTGGTGGGGGGTCACATAATAAAAAAATCTGGCACTTATCCGTTAGCCAGTAGACGCCAGAGAATTTGTATCTATACGCATGGGGGGTTGAAACAATTGAGACGCTTGGGAGATAGAATAAATATAATTTGGGCTGTATATTTGCACATTAGGGGGGTTAGGGGTTAGGTATAGAAGGGCTGCATGCTAGTTTTCCACTGAGCCGAAGCTAATGGTCTCCGTATACAAACAATAATAAACTAGTTATTGTCTGATCTTATAGATCCAGATCCTCGAGTTTGTACTGGCTAACAGTTAAATACCAAAAATCATTTCAAAACTGGCTAAGAAGGGCCCAACATTAGGAAAACATGAGGAACCCCCTCCCTTTTTACTTCCCTGTACATAGTAGTCTGTTTCATAGGTTCGCTCTCAGAATAACACAAACCAAGGAGCTGACCAATTTTTAAAAATTGTTATATATAATCATCGGTGAGTTGAATATTGATGAATTTGCCGACTTTAAATTCGAATTTTACTCATATCGGATTTGCCAAAAGATGCTTCTAATAGCATAATCGGTTGTTTCATTTCGCAATCTCATCATTCATTACAAAGTTGCTAAGCGAGTTTATTTTGCCAATCTAAAAGGTTGAGTCTCCCACTTTAATAACACTTTTATGGCTGGTGAAGTTTTTCATATAATTCAATGCAACTCACGGGTTACTTAATGAATAAATGAGATCTTTCAAAAGGCTTTACGGAACATTAATCACTACGAAAGAAAGATTAGTTTATGTCATAATCCCTTCCATTCACAGTGCCAAGAATTCTATTAATTTTTTTCTCATGTTGAACCTTTGCTAATGACATGGAACCACTCTATGGTTAAATTTCGCGTTGAACTAAAGATTATGGATATAAACATTTTAGTTGTTATTATTTTATTGGTACTCCAGTATTACTCAGAACGCACTCGAGAAGTTTGCTGAATGTACGATCTATGAAAACCGGTTTCATAGCCACAAAAATGAACAACGGACGGCAGAATGGATTGGACTTGCAAAATTTGGGCTGTATATTTGCACAGTGGGGGGGGGGGGGTAAGTTAAGAGATTAGATTAAGTTAGGTTACTTTACTCTCACACCCCCTAATGTACAAATGTACAGCCCAAACTATTTTACTAAATAAACCAAAGCGCTGTATTTTTATAATATTTTGGTATATTTCGATAGGATTAATCCAACTTCACTTCTCGAGTGTGTTCTGGATAATACATGAGTACCATTTTGATATAATCCATGATATATACATATTTGATATCATCATACCATATTGATATACATACAATAATACATGAGTACCATTTGTTGATGAGGCTCATGTTCCTGGTACCGTTCCGTCAATCTTATGGTATCCCTCGTATGCGGCTCCCTCTACCCCCGTTTTTCAAGTAGACTAGTTCGGCCGTTTGGAAATTAAAAGAAGTCATAGTTACTTTTGTCTTATAGCCTATTCACTAGACCCTTCGCACTAGATTTATTTCTGGAATCAGTAAATGCGTTTGTTCTCCAAAAGATTCGCATGTTTCAAATTACTTATTGTTTGCTGAATCACAAAGTCTTTCAAATTGGTCTCCTGTGCGTCAATATTTTGTTTATTTAATAATTTGAATATGAACACAGATTTGGAAAAAAATTGAAAAAAAACTATTGTTTTGCTGAGTCACAAAGTCCTTCAAATTGTTGTTATGTGCGTCATTGTTTTATTGGTTGGCAATTTGAATATCAAAACAGATTTAGAAAAAATATATGGAAAAAGTCTTGCATGTATTCATCGTCAAACTGGTTTTTATCAGACTTGACTGTAATCATTTTCTTTTCTTCTTTGCCAGTCCTTGATCCTTTGGCTTGGATACATTTTTTTTTAACAAGGATTTCCAGAAATTCCCCAGAAACATCATTGTTCTTTTAATACACGGAAGAAGACTATTCTTCAAAGATACAATTTCCTGGGTTAATAAGATTTTTGGCCTATTTTGTATCGTAGTTATATAACATAAGATATGTATCTAAATAAACTGTATATGACAAGCCAAGATGGGCCGAATTCGCATTTTGACGAAAAAAAAGAAAGCTGGCCAATAAATTGAGGGAAAGGGGAAAACAATTTTGTGTCGGAAACACAAAAACAGCAAAAGCTCATATAAAATTGGCCAGAGAGTATGCCATTTTTTTCTGACTGTAAATAAACGGGAATAAAGTTCCCGCAAAGCTCCCCAAAGTAAACGGGAGTAAAGTTCCCGTTTTTCTGCTATTGTTCATGCCACAATGTAATTTTCTCAAAAATTCTCTTTGGGGTCCCTCACTCCCTATACTCTACCGACAAATAAATTTAGATTTGTTAGGTATTTTGAGAACTGGCTTGGATCTGCTGCTCGGTCCTCGTAGCTGGCAGCGAGTGAGCCTTGTTTGGACAAATAGCTATAAACGGTCTTTTACTTTACGCTACTCAATTAAGTCTAAACTCAACTTTGAAATTACTACCACCAATAGTAACTCACTGCAGCACGAAGCCGCCTGAGGCCAATACAGCTACGCACGCTCCTCATCCAATCAATGTATTCAAGGCCTTCCTCTTTACACCCTCCCAGAAAGTTCCCATTTCCTTTAAATCTTTGTTTATGACATCCTCCCACCCCAGACAGGGACGACCTGCTTTCTGTTTAGCCCCAGACGGTTGGCCAAAAAGGACAATCTTCGGCAATCTGTCATCCTTCATCCGCAACGTGGCCTAGCCATCTCAAACTTTTTTTTTCATCTTAGGCAGAAATCAAACATCATTTATGCTTATCTTGTTTTGGTTTGGAACTTTGTTTTACAATTATAACCTTGTAACCAACAATCTCAAAAACCTGTTGGTTAAAATTTCAGTGGAAATCGGATATTTTTTCGAGTAATGTTACTCGAACATTTCGAGTAAGGTTATTCTGCATTTTGTTCCAAGACGATCATACTCGAAATTTAGCCTCATAAACTTCAATCCCCCAAAATAAGATTTTATTATAAATTAACAATTATCTATAATTTAGACTAGTATGGAACTGTTGGGCCTGTAGTTGTGCAATTAGGAGTCGTTTTGAAGGGGGGTTGCGTCAATGAACTCTGTGCTCGTTGATCGTCCTTTTTTCTACCAGTTTTTAGGTTATCTTCCACTAAATTGTTTTCATTTATACAGAAGCGGATGCAGAATTAATGTTTGTGGGGGGGGGGCGTACAAATGAAACCAAGGCTTTCCATCGGTATTTTTTTGCCCCTGCGCTCATGTAATTAGCAGTAGCGCAAATTCATGCAAATTTAGGGATGGGAAAATGTATTTCCAAATTTAAGAGTGGGGGGATTGTCTTTTTTTCGATTTTTTCAACGGAAATGGCAAAAAAGGCATTTTAATTAAAATACCCCTCCCCCCAAATAGGGTGTAAAATATAGGGTGGGATAGAATACCCCTTCCTCAAAAAGTAATATATAGGATGTCCTCTTGGGTCTCCCCGATTGGCGCCACTGGTATTTTTTTTTACATTGTGGGGGGGGGGGAACTGCCCTTAAATTTGACACTTCTGGTTCCACGCTTATGTCATTACAACAATGACAGCAATTGTTTTGAAATTCAACTAATGTAGAAATTAAGGATAATCTTATGGTAGCCATTCAGAAGTTGGTAAAGACGAAGAAAAATGACAATTTAAGAAAGTCACAACCACATATAATTTCTTTAAAATTTAGCCCTTTCAGCAAAATCATGAATTCAGCTAATTCAAGTTTATGCATTTAAAAACTTGGTTATGTTAACGATTTTGTTCTTGGGAACGATTTCATTGCAAGATCGTTAAAATTTATTAAATTGCATGCCAAAATATAGTATTTGAGTGAAAAGACAAACTAACTCGTTTCAGGAAAAATGAACATTGAAAAGACAATAAACATCGAGTCATAAACTTTAGGTGTCAAATTTTACTGAACTGCAACCACAAACAATATTCGAACTTCCAAAAAGTAAATTACGTCTTTAAAATAACCATAAAATTACACCTGGTAACAAACATTATGTGCTTGAGTCGTATAGGTGAAAGCTATGCCGCCATCTCTGCACGTAAGCAGGTTTTGTGTTTTTGGGAAAGGGTAGATTATTGTTATCGTTATTTTTACGGACAGATTTACAAAACAGAGTTGATTCTCAGACCACAAAGGCCCATTGCCTCTACACCCATTTAGCTGCTGGGGTTTGGTGTCCCCCTGAGCTTGTTAATTTGAGAAAGGGCTTAAATTTCTTTTTTCCTTTTTTAGAAGTACCTCCCTTAGTAATGTCTAGGTGCTCATCATTATTTTCCCCTATTACGAGTCCCCATCTGCCAGCTTCAGACCAACTTGGTCAGGTAGCACAGGAATGGAGTCACCTAGTACTTGCCAACCATCTGCGGCGAGCGGTACATGATCCTCAGATCAGGTACTAACAATAAACATTCTTTCCGGGGTGAGTGATCTTTCGCGTATAGTTTTGGAAGTCATTACTGACTTCAATCCATCCAAATCTCGGTAGGGTAATCCGCAAAATACCCTCCCTCGTGGTCAGACGCTGGCCAGGATGGCCAGTTGCTGAAAGTTAACTTGAATTAGCACTTTCAGTGGCACCACGAGAAGGCTGTCTCGTGGTGCCACCCTATGAGTAGAAATTCTAGTTCAGAGCAGCAAAAACAAATGGTAGGCATGGTAAACGGGGGAGAAACCACAAGATTCACGAAATGGCATGGTCAGATAGGGAGGGGTTTATCCCTTGTGTGATTACTTGGATACAATAAAATGTGTCTTTACCGCTGTTTTGGGAAATCATAGCTCAGTTTATTTAAAAAAAAAGGAGAAATAGCTACAAAAATTTTTGAGCAAACTTTAGTCTACGATTTATTTTGAAATTATTTCGAATAATTAGTTTGTTTCTATTTTATACAAAATTAAAAATACAAGTTGTTTCAACTGAAAGTAAGGAGCAACATTAAAAATTGAAATGAACAGAAATCATTACGTATTTGAGGGGTTTCTCCCCATAAACAATGCCTCGCTCTTTTGGCTAAGTTTGGATTTTGTTTCAGTTCTTGAAGAATGACCCTTGAATCACAATGGCCGTTTAATTAGAATAAATAGATCTTTTCAAATTACGAAAAATACTTTAGCGTAAAGAACGTGGTATTGACGAGGTTGTGAACACCCTCATATACGTAATGATTTCTGTTCATTTTAAGTTTTAAATTTGCTCCTTACTTACAGTCGAAAAACTTGCTTTTTTTTATTTAATTTCTGACCTTTTTTAAATAATGCTGGGAAAACCGGAGCCCTCTTCATGAAAAATTCTCTTGCAGCATGGAAAATTCCTCCATGGATAGATTCTCCCACGTAACCCCCCACCTCACCAGAAAAAATCGCCTCTGAAATCGCCTGTATACTTCCTAATAACCAAACTATATGTAAACAATGGGCGAAGTTCATAACTTGCAGCCCTTCACCCGGGGACTGTTGGGATTAAGTCGTCCTCAGAGATGTAGCTTTTAGATTTTTCCAATATGCTGAACAAAATGGCTATCTTAAAATTTTGATCCGGTGACTTTAGGGAAAATGAGCGTGGGAGGGAACCCAGTTGCCCTCTATTCTTTGGTCACTTAATTAAAAAGAACACTAGAATTTTTAATACACATTCGAATGAGCCCTCTTGCGATAATCTATGACCACTGGGTCAATAAGATCACGCATAACGAAAAAAAAAGAAATCAAAACGCATCGTTTCTCACGCACGTTTCTTAATCGCACGTTTCTATAAATAAGGACTAATAAAAAAGAAAAATGCCAAAATTGTGGCCACTTACGCAGTATTTTATTTATTTTTGGAAGTAAATTTGAAATAAGCTGGTGAAGTATGTTGAAGCTGAAACTTTAAAACTGAATTGTGCTTAAACTTATTGTTATGCTGTTAAATATCAGCAAACATATCCCAATGCTCATGAAAACTGTGACACTACTGGCTTCTCGACTGAAGCTGATGTTTTGAAGTATTTTTTTTATAGCTTGTGACGACTGATGATGAACTAACAAGAATTTCTATTCAGAAATGAGACAATCAAATACATGACATATGCAGTCACCATGGGTGTCAACGAGAGGGTAGGGTTAATGCTCCTCCCCTGGGGAAAGGGTCAATAAAAATTTCACATTAAGACGTAAGCCCCCAATTTTATCTTTTCACTCCCTCTCATGTCTTCTGATTTACTTAACTGAAAGTAATTTTTCATTCTAAATAAAATATTAGAACTTCTTAGACACATAATTGTTCTAAATGATTACCGTTACATCAATTCCTTGGAAAATTGCCCATAATCCTGGAAAATTTCCTGGTGACCTCACAAAAGAACCTTGGCGTTTAAATCTACTTTACTGCCTCAATTTACCACACTATAAAACTCCAGGGCGTATTTTGTTTTTATTCGCATGTCTACTCTTCTTATGTATTTACTTCAGACTATAAGGTCTTGAAAACTAACTTCGTGAACTTGATTAGTGTACCTTGGTTTGCTGGTTAGTCTCTTTTTTGTGCAAAGATTTTTTACAACGTCGTTAATTAATATTTCCCAAGCTGTCCGAGTTTCGAACATATCATTTTTTAGCCTTGATGGGCAAAATATGATTTATTTAAAAAAATGGATATCACGAGCCCAGTTAGGCTGAATTCGGAAATCGAAGTAAAAAAATTAATAAAATAAAGTAAAAGAATAACATCCAAAAAGGTTTAAACAATCAATCAGATAAAACTGACAAACAATGTCTGTATCTTTTGAGGCAAGGACAGTGGTACATATACATGGAGCAAAGGGGCTTGGAAACCTTGTTAGGGGTGCATCAAATTGTCAATCTTCTAGTTTTTTCTGGTAATTTTTCTTATGCCTATAATTTATGGTTGTCTCCAAACTTGTATTTTTAATGATAAATAATGAGCTATGAATATATGGGAAAACATTATGTTGCTTGTCGGTTATTGAAAACACATACAAGAATTACGCTTAGGTATCTAGGTATTAGGTATATATTACGTATCAGAAAACCTCGTAAGTACAAAAACAAGTGATGGATGATACAATGCATTTGGCTTGTATAGTTTGAGCTATATATTTGCACATTAGGGGTGGGGTTTGTGTTAGGTTTGATTACGTTTAGGTTGGGTTAGGTTTGATTAGGTTTCTATAATCTTGTTTCTAAAGTATTATAATATCATCATGTTTTGTTATTTTTCACTAGGATTAACCTAACTTCACTTTTTGGATGTGTTTCCAAGGTACATGTATTATTAAATAAGAAAAAGGTTTTTTAAAACTGAAAGTAAGGAGTGACATTAAAACTTAAAACGATCGTAAATTATTCCGTTAAAGAAAGCGGCTGCCCCCTCCTCAATGCCTCCCTCCTTACGCTAAATTTTTTATTTTTTTAAAGTAGAGTTATGACAATGAGTCAAACTGTAGCATAAAAAGCCAGACTTTGAGGAGGAGACTGCTCTTTACGGAATAATTCCTGTTCGTTTTAAGTTTTATGTGTTGCTCCTTGCTTTCAGTTAAAAAACTTATTTTTTTTATTAAATTTCTTAAAGTTTTCAACTAATACAGGTTCAAACTTGGCTTAAAATTAAAACTTTAATTCATTTAATTGAAAAATTAAAACGGAATTTTTCATACTAGGTTTGGCAGATTTGTTCCTTATCTGAATGCTTGTCCCCTATATTATATATATATATATATATATATATATATATATATATATATATATATATATATATATATATATATATATATATATATATATATATATATATATATATATATATATGTATATATAGACTCATCTATCTAAATATAACTATCTAATTAAACTATCTAAATAAACTATCTAAATATAGACTTGCAGATATGTATTGTCATGGTAATTTTGGATTAGTTGTATGCAGCTTCTCTCTATGCAGCTTTGTTTTATAAAGCAGCTACATCCATACAGGCATGCATTGGGGACGACTTCCCCTATTGATATTAGTCCGAAGGGTGCCTTAATTTTGGATTGGTTGTATGCAGATTCTCTCTATGCAGCTTTGTTTTATAAAGCAGCTACATCCATACAAGCATGCATTGGGGACGACTTCTCCTATTGATATTAGTTCGAAGGGTGCCCACTCCTTCTCAGTGAAATTTTGGAGTTGCGACTTCAAACTTCTCTTTGACTTTAGACACCTCCACTCCTTTGAAGTCCTCTGGACCCCCTCCCTCTTTTGATATTGTTATATTTATATTCGCTTTTTTTGCTGATATAAACTGCTAATAAATTTCAAGGTAGTGGCAATAACCGTATAAACGAAATACATTTTCAATTGCCTCTTGCACTCCATTGCTAACCAGTTTTGCAGTGCGTGACTGCAAATTATACAAAACATCACTGTGGTCAAAGAACTTGTAGATTGGCAAAAACACGGTTAATCGCAAAAGCTTCCATTATGATTTTTTTTTTGCTTAGCTAAACAGTTGACGAAGAAGTGGTATTAGTGAGCATTATTTTCAAGCAAAAACTAGTCTAGAACACAATAATTTAAAATGTTGCAATAATTCAGGCTTAATGTCAGAATTAACGGTATTGAATCTTCGATTAATGGCGAATTTTCATTGCACAGTTTTGATGGGCTTCCATTCTTTTCTTCTGTAAGTTTATGCAAACTCAGATTGACAAGGTGGCAACCAACGGGGATTCATGACTTTGCCTTAATTCAGTAGAAATTATGAGGCCCATATATATATATATATATATATATATATATATATATATATATATATATATATATATATATATATATATATATATATATATATATATATATATATATATATATATATATATATATATATATATATATATATATATATATATATATATATATATATATATATATATATATATATATATATATATATATATATATATATATATATATATATATATATATATATAATCAATCAATCAATCAATTTATTGATACTAAAAGAAAAAACTATTACAAAAGTAAAGTGGTTATTAGGCCCAAGAAGCTTTGCTTGTAATCCGATATATATATATATATATATATATATATATATATATATATATATATATATATATATATATATATATATATATATATATATATATATATATATATATATATATATGTGTGTGTGTGTGTGTGTGTATGTGTGTGTGTGTGTGTGTGTGTGTGTGTGTGTGTGTGTGTGTGTGTGTGTGTGTGTGTGTGTGTGTGTGTGTGTGTGTGTGTGTGTGTGTGTGTGTGTGTGTGTGTGTGTGTGTGTGTGTGTGTGTGTGTGTGTGTGTGTGTGTGTGTGTGTGTGTGTGTGTGTGTGTGTGTGTTTATATGTTACCAAGAAGTTTAATTATAAGGGAATGTGTACTAGGTTTTAAGGATGGAAACAACTATCATGAATTATAGGTTTACGATATGGTTGCTCAAAGATCTTATGAATAATGTTTTTGTTAATTTATTTATTTTATCTCAAAGCCTTATTTAATTATCAGTAGGTCCTTTCTTTAAAATTTGATTTCAAGCGGAGTGACAAAAATTTTTGCGTGGGACTATATGTTTCAAGACACTAGATAAAAGGCTCACAATAAGGGCATTTTAAAGCAGGTAGTAGCAGTGGTGGTTCTACGCCTAGGCGGGGGGCAGCTGCCCCCTCCCTAGTTTTGCTGACATCTTAATTAAATTCCTTTTATTTATTTTTTGGCGCTCATATTGAGGTACTTTATTGCCTAAAAAAAAAAAAAATCACAATTGCAATTTTTGTATACCCTGATCCCCCACCCCTGATTATGAGGCCTAAAATTGTTACTGGGCAGTAGCCCTAAACCCGAGTATATATGGAGACAGCAAAAATACCAGATTATGTCTTCTTTTTATTTAAGCTGTTTATGTTATTCTCAACTATAGTCAGGGCGAACCCAGCAATAAATTTCGGAGGGGGATATATATTTTAGCTGAGGGATGATAGAACTGGTTAAAAAGGAAAAATATAGTTTTTAAAATAGAAGGTAAATTTTTTATCGATACAACACTGTAATTATGCAATTATAAAATGAAATCAAACCACCTTTTTGTTGTGGGCTACATCCTCCGAAACGTCTTCTGTATTGACTGGATCATCCCAGTGTTATTATAGTAACGGAAATCCAATAAGCTGTTCCTGACAAGATGCGCTCCTGGTATAAGATTTCACTCTTCTCAGTATAGTAAAAGAACACTAGCACGTAGCCGTAGTGATGCGAATTATTCCGCCAATCTTAAAAAATTGATGTAGGCTAGAATGGGGGAAATCAGTACATTCTTTTAATCACACCATGAAATATTTTTGGTGCCAAATTTCCCAACTGTATCCACATTCTCCTCCACAGAGCTAGCTCAACTTACAAGCTTTCCCTGTAGCTGTCTGCATCAAGATACCAAAAATAAATCAGAGTATCCGATAAATCCTTTATTTTTTCCTCGTCGAGGGAAAACAGTGCTAATGAATCAAGTATTGCAGTGATTCCACCAACTTTCTTTGACTAAGTAACCGCTGATACAGCTTCTGCTGAAAGTAGTCCATAAGTGGGATAAACAGAGAAAGTCGATAATACGTTTAAGGGTCATCTGACACTGTTGCGTTATTATTCCTATACGTTTGTTTGGAGCTCATAATAGGCAATTTTGTGCTAATTTTATAATTTTGACATAGTTCAGTCCCTTCAGTAAGAAGTGGATGAAACACAGCTTCACTCCTCTGTCACATGTCTCTGACTTTGCTCCTAAGATCGTCAGAATGTTTGAGAAAGTAAACAAGATCTATAGTTGCTGATTGCAAAGACGTCGAAAAATTGTGTGACAGACTAAAAATTAATGACAGTAACCATAGCTGCAACAAAATTGTATCTCTCAATAGCAGATAGCAAAGAATAAGCTTTACTTGAAGATTCACAATCTGAATCAAGATGTTCTTGAATTTCCTTTAAGCAGTGACTTGCCCAGTGAATATAGACTTCCCGGGAAAAAATTTTACGGGGCATAGAGGCCCATCCTTGAAACTGGCCACTCATTGATGAAGCTTCATCATAACCTTGCCTCCTTAAGTATTTCAATTCCTTCCAATTCCAACTAAGGTTTGTATCAACCAAGATCTCCTATCACTCAATTCTTTTTTAAAGTATATAATTTTTTTATTTCCGTTTTGAAATGATAGACGACTAATTAACAGACAGGGAATCAGACTCGTATGTAAACACTGAAAAAGCACACGCATGATTTAAATTGAATTCAACAATCTTAGGAGCTCCAGGTTTTAACAGTACGTGGCTTACTTGGCAACAGCCTGGTATTGTTCCCAACTGTATTTTCACGAAACAAAAATTTTCGTGGGAAGATCGTTACATATTACCTAGTTGCTGTGCCCACATTACTCTACCTCAATGGGAATGAAACCCATAATGAATTTGGTTAGCTTTTAAGACAGTTATGTTTGAAATTTTATTTCATATAATGAATAAATCATTCACTTTGTATCCTCATCACAATAAGATTTACAGCGTATATTATCCTTTTGATCTATAAGATCACTCAACATCTATAAGAACGTCGACCCCATAGGACAAATTTCCCAAATTTTGGTGGGGATGTATCTCCTTAATCCCCCCTGGGTTCACCCCTGACCATAGTTACCCATAATTCAATCCATGCAAAAATTCATCCGCAGAGTTTACCCCAAAAAACTTAACCCTCGCAAAATCCAACCCAGTAAAGTCAAAAGGATATAATTCTACTCATGCAAAATTTCAACCACAAAAAGTCGACCCATTCCAACTTCACTTTTGAGCGAATTCCATACAGAAAAACTCAGCCGAAGTGAAATTCAACATACAAAATTTTGCACAAATGAAGTAAATCCTACGAGACCAATCCACAAAAATTAAACCCACACAAGCTTCAGCCGGGAAAAACTCAACTCAAGCAAAAGCCATAAAGACAACGCGTCATGGCGACAACTCGTCATAAAACATGGATGAATTTAGCACCAGATATTTGTAGAAGGTAGTGGAAAAGCTTTGTGGAAATTCATCAGTTGTATGATGATAATGATGTCGATGACAATGACGATATCAATCTCGTTGAAGGCAGTGATGATAGTTCTATGGTCATGATGGACGCCGGAAACGATGACAAGTAATGTCGATGATAAGAAAAACAACGGTGGAGTCCGGGTCCGTACACCCCTTAAACTTGTTTATATATATTCGCCAATCGAATATTTTCATGAAATTTCCCTAGTTTTAGCTTTTTTTCCAACTCGTTCGCCCCCTCTTCATTGAAATTTAGGGTCACAGAAACAGTTTCTAGGGCATGTGTTTGCTGAAGTAATGTCATTTTGTAATTTTTCTTTTTATCTATAGAACTTATTCCTGCAGTTTTTCTTAACTTGAATCGAACTCTTTCATGGAAATTTATTTATCTTCTAGTAGGTTATAAGCAAAAAACTTAAATGCCATTTAACTTTAAGCAATTTTAACCTAAGGTGGTTTTTGGCAAAAAAATTGTAATTTAATCCTTTACGAGAGAGAAAGAGAGAGAGAGAGAGAAGTTTATTAATATTAAATAGAAGACAATACAAAATAAAATTCAAAATCGAATTACAATACACATAATTCCCCTCGAAAGGCTCCATGGCCAGGGATACAAGAGGGATAAGAAAAAAACAATTATTATACAAGCAATAAATTAAATGTAGGCAATCACATATAGCAGTTCACAGGCAATATACTTATGGGGGATATAATATAGGCAACAACTAGAAGGAAAAAAAAACATAGAGAACATACTTGAGGCCTGGGAGCAAAGTGCAGAGAGGAAAACCAAACACCACTAACAAAACACAGGGGCCATCAACTCTTCAGAGGAATAATCTATTCGATTCGTTATTAAATGATCCTTAAGAATCCTTTTAAAAGTCCCAAACGAGTGGCATTTCTGCACTTAAGAAGGTAGTGAATTCCAGGCCTGTTGACAAGCAATGTGGGGATTAAAATCTGATCGAATAGTAGGGGTAGGCGGAATGTAGATACTATTTGAAGAACGAAGGCTATATGGAGCTAAATCAGAAATAAACATAGGAGTTTTCCGAAGAGATTTTGGAAGATTGCCGTGAAGTTGATCAAAGACAAAATAAGCACAAGAAATAATGTAAATAGACAGTAGACTTAAGAGCGGTGTTGGTGAAGAATGGTTGGCATAACCAGACGCTGTGCTTTATTATACATGACGGAAAGTGACCGCAGCGTAGACGAAAAAGTCGACATCCATACAATGGGGCAATAAGAAACATGTGACTGGACAAGACAGAAAAAAAGAAGTTTCAGAATAGATCCAAGAAATGTGTATCTAAGTTTTCGAATGGTACCCAAACTCCGTGAGACCTTAACCCTAATCATGGATACATGGTTTCTGAATGAAAGGTTCTCATTAAGCAGGATACCAAGAAACCGGACCACCCGATTCTCTGGTCTACATAAGGAGCCTTGTGACACCTGAATTTGTTTAAGCTGAGGGAAAGCTATACCTTTCGAGAAAAGATAAGAAAATGTGATTTACCAACATTCAAGACCAAGTAATTGGCGTTAAACCATGACATAGCTCTCTCGAATAATGCCACAAGATTAGATTTGATATCACATTCCGTCTTCCCAAGGGTCCCACACTCCGGAAAAGCGGATCAATTGAAATAAGCCTACCAGAAAGATATGAATCAAACCAAGAATAAGCGTTTGATCTTATACCGATATGCCATAGTTTCTAAAGAAGAATCCGATGAGTCAAGGAATCAAAAGCTTTACGAACATCCAAAAATAAAGCTGCCGGGATATGACCAGAATCTATTGCCGAATGAATGAAATTCGAGAAAGCTGCGCAAGCATGCTCCGTAGAGTGACTCGCTCGGAATCCAAACTGGAAATCATGCAAAAAATCCTTTGCATCCAGAAAACTAAGAAGCCTGTATAGCATAGCCTTCACAAAATTTTTGCTGAAAACAGATAGGAGAGAAATTGGCCTATAATTAGCAGGATCACTCCGGGAACCACCTTTATAGAGTAGTATGACCTTAGCTCGCTTGAGAGATTCAGGAAAAATACCTTTCTCGAAAGACAGATTGACGAGCTTAGTCAGTGGTGACAGAATAGCAGGCAGAATTGCACGGATAACCCTTGTAGTAATTTTGTCTGGTCCTGAAGAGGATGATCCTTTAAGATCATTCACGATAAGAGCTACCTCAAATTCAGAAACAGAATTCAAGACCATCGACTTCAAACATGTGGGTCCAAGAAAGGCTCTGAAATCGCAACGAGAAGTTGCTGAGCTTGCAGAGGAAGCAGTTACCTTTCCTATATTAGCAAAATAACAGGTGAGCTCTAGCTGAACATCTACATCTCCTTGGACGGTTTTACCATCGATTATCCGCATTGATGGAACTGAAGGCAGAGGGGGAGTAGGTCTAAGAACTGAATTAATTAAATACCATGTCTTCCTAACATCCTTCCCACATTCAGATGATTTCCTATGATAATACTGAGACTTTGCCTTCCGACACAGAGAATTAAATATACTCCTACAGGCCTTGAATCGTTCGTGATGAGCTAAAGATAGTGAAGCCTTGTAAAACTTCCACAAATAATTTTTCCTTTTCCAGCTTTCATGGAGACCTGAAGTCATCCATGGATTCGGTGGTGCTATCCTTTTCGAAGTATGGGGCGCCGGACCCCGATTGCAAATTTCCAGGATTCCTTCTTTAACTAAATCATAAAAGGAATCAACTACTAGTATCTGGTGGGATTTCATCAAACAAAAACATTTCCACTGTCCCTTCCTTAAGGCGACGAATACATAGAGATGGTGGTATGGATCTCGCAATCTAAGTTTCAAAACCTGTTTTTTCAAGAATACTGGTTCGGATAGCTAAAAGTTTTTTTCGAACTTCTCGAACAGATGGGGGAGAACCATCGGATAAAAAAACATTCTGATTGCCCGTGATAGTTTTTCCACGAAGATTTCGAGCCTGTCTAGAACTGCCACTTTCAGCTCCCTGTTCTCCATGATAACCTTTATCAGCTTTTTTCAGGCTTAACATCAGCTATCGTGTATTTGGGTACCTCATTGATTCCAAGGCATGATGAAATTATACTGTCGAAAATCGCCTTAGCGTTTACAGTACCAATCGCTGTCACGTTCCTTACTAGAATATTTTTATCAGTTTCTTTACTTTCCAACTTCATCCTTGTATGCTTTAGGCTAGATAACTGCGATTTCAGCGAAGAATTTTCATCAACCAGCACCGAAATGTGGCTCTTCAAATCATTGGTTTCTACCTCAAGGTTGATCACTTAAGGCTTAATACCTTCCACCTCCAATTTCGATTCCAATACAGATTCTTCGATCTTAGAAATCCTTTGGTCTAATCCTTTAAAATTAACATTCAGCTCATTTAACGTAGTTGAATTTTCTTTAACAGTCTGTAAATCTAGACTCCAACTATCAGCTAGTGATTTCAATGAGATTCCTTCCATAGGACTGGATGCGAGACAAAACTCGTCAGATTTTTCCTTCTTCCTCTTTCCTCCCATTATACAAAATAATAATTGAACTCCAAGAAAAGATAGACTGTAGAAATATACTACCACATAAAACTCCTTTAATTACTCACTTTGCGTAATATTGGCATCTGAATCTATCAAAAAAATTTCGACAGCAAATTAACCTTGCTGAACACTAAATGAATGGTCCAACGCAGAGTAGGAGTATTTACCTCGAATGCATTCTTGTTTTATCAAAACTTTGTGAGAGTAAATCCGGTTTAAGATGCTCACTGAATGAATGTTATATGTGAACTGACCAATGGTCAAACATATCTTACCGTTTAAGCTATTATTATCTTTTCTTAATGTAAAGTGCATGAAAAGCAATAGATATTGAATTTAAACATATTTTTTGGGGCATGCTGGACCTCTTCAACAGTTATCAGTTGAATTTAGGCAAATTCAAAACAAAAGCTTATCAATTTATTAATTTGGTTGACTTTTACTGTCACATCCATCTGAGGAAATTTCTCTACTTATGTTAAAGTTTGCGAATGTGACTGAACAAACGTGTAGACATACAACCCGCTCTGTTTGCTATAAGTTGGAAACACCCACGAAACGTATTTTAGAAATAGCTTTGTCCCTCTCCATGAGAGTTCTTTTTTCCATCAAAGCTGTCCCTTAATTTCTTTCAGTGCAAAAATATGAAAAAAAAGTCAAGATATGGCAAGTTATCCTGCTAGTAATCCCTAGAAAATTAGCTGATTACCCCATCAAATGTAAAATTAAGAAAGATGAAGTCGAAATAAGAATAATTTGAAGTGATTTTAATCGGAATGATTTGCCAGCAACAAGAAGAATTCCCAGGGTCGTAGCCAAGAGAGCGGGACTATTTGGTTTACCCCCTCCCCCTAATAAAAGTTGTATGACTTGCATGTTAGTCCAAACAAAAATAGAAAAAAGCGAAGTGTTTTTATTCTACGGTAAAAAAACAAGATAAAAATCGGGTATGGTATTTACGTAATTAATTCTACAATCTTTTAGAAACTTTCAGATAAAGCACAGAAAAATCCTCCCTCCCCTGGTGAAAATTCTATATATTGCCCTGATAACTCAGTAAAAATTATCTGCGAAAAATCTGATGTATGGATATTAATGTAAGTTATTAGTAGCCACAGAGTGGCATTAGAATGAAATTTGAGAAGAAGAGTCTGTATCAACGGGACTCTGAATTCCTTTATTTGACTACCTGCTTCCCTAATAGGCCATTACCACCCAATGATATAACGCCTGTCTAGTATGCAGGAGGTCGTGGGTTCGAGTCTCGCTGATAACTGGTTTTATTTGTTGTAAATTTGCATTGCTGGGACTAAGAAATTTTTTTGTTTGTCGTACTTGACGTTATTAAAAAAAGATGTTCTGTATATCATAGGTCTGTATATCACCTGTCAAAATGTAACGTTTAGCAGTGATACTTTGATTACCTGTCAGTAACGTGTTCCTTTTTAAGAATTAAGTATGCAATTATTCTGTTTTAATGTAAAGTCAAACCTGTTTACATGGTGGCTAGCGTGGCTTCAAACCTTGAAAATGTTTCTCATTTCAAAATCAGATACTTTGAAATTACTAGTGGTTTCTCATTGACAAAATTAATGGATTTTCAAGAGACTTGAATCGAAATAAGCACCTAACCTGCCAGAACTTTCCAGATAAATGAACGAAAAGCTCGTAAGACCGTGTCGAGAAAATTTGGTGCTATTTCTAATGACAAATCGAGGTCGAACTAGGCCCCTGTACTAATAGACATTCATTTGAACCTGTAACGGATGTGGATGCGGATATAGAGTTGATAAGTAGGCTCAAAACGAAATTGAATAGGGAGGAAATCTCTGTCCGACCTTTTGTTGACAAGCAGGGTTTGGAGATTAAACCGAATACCACCCATTCTCTGAAAAACAGGAGGGAATGAGACAACCGTCGACAAGCAGATTAACCCTGATATTCTAGCTGAATATAGAAGCAGTTTTATTGAAAGATTGCCTTGATTAACCTGTATGAAACTGAAAGGGGCTTTTTTGTTACAAAACTGTGATCCAATAAACTGCATTTCAATAAAAACATTGTGGCATTTATACCATAAAATAATGTTGGAGGAGGGGGTATAGAATATAGGACTTAGTTAAGTGCCTGTATACGAGTGACCATATTTTTCAAATATATGGTCTGGGTGCCCTTGATGGCGGAGTGTCGTCAATTCTAAGATGTCTATCATTGTAAATTTCAGTGAGGGTTACTCACTTTCTACCATCTGGTGTGCATATCGGGGTGTCATGTGGGCCGCACAGTTCTACCGCGCTTAGTACAGTTCTGCCACGCTTGACACAGTACCTGCAACGCCTAGCACAGT